>NC_057733.1:4934513-4944041 GCF_004010195.1 Chiloscyllium plagiosum
GAGGATTTACCAGGATGTTGCCTGGAATGGAGAATAGGTCGTACGAGGATAGGTTGAGAGTGCTAGACCCTTTCTCATTGGAACGGCGAAGGATGAGGGGTGACTTGATAGAGGTTTATAAAATGATCAGGGGAATAGATAGAGTAGACAGTCAGAGACTTTTTCCCCGGGTACAACAGAGTGTTACAAGGGGACATAAATTTAAGGTGAAGGGTGGAAGGTATAGGGGGGGATGTCAGGGGTAGGTTCTTTACCCAGAGAGTAGTGAGGGCATGGAATGCGCTGCCTGTGGGAGTGGCAGAGTCAGGATCATTGGTGACCTTTAAGCGGCAATTGGATAGGTACATGGATAGGTGCTTAAGCTAGGACAAATGTTCGGCACAACATCGTGGGCCGAAGCGCCTGTTCTGTGCTGTATTGTTTTATGTTTAAAGCTTGGAATATAATGCGGCAAAATGAGGGCAACTCACATAAAACATCCCCCATGCTCCGATAGTGGGAGCATGGGGATTTCAACCGGGGTTTACAGATGCCACTTTCAAACTCTGGAGATCCAGGGATATCTCTTGTTTAGGGGATCTATTTAAAGAAGGGGTCCTGATGTCTTTTGAACAGCTGCGTCAGAAATTCAGATTACCTAATGGAGACCTCTTTCGTTACTTCCAAATTCTAGATTACATACAGAAGAAGACTATGTTATTAGATAGTCTTTATAAATCAGACAGAGAATGTAGAGTGCTATGGCCAATGGGGGTATCTTCCGTCAGTACTATTTATCATTTACTACATGATGAAGTATCGGGACATATGGACAATCTGCTTAAAACATGGAATCAGGATTTGGGACGAGAAATCTCTATAGAAATGTGGAATGACATTTGGGAAAACGCCAGAAGAACTACAATCTGCAACAGAACTCAGGCTATCCAGCTGAAGATACTTCACAGGGCCCATATAGCACCGGATCGATTGGCAAAATTTAAGACAGGAGCATCTCCAATGTGTCCCAAATGTAAAATAGAGGTGGGCACTCTTGTACATTGCCTATGGACCTGTCATAAGATCCGTAGATATTGGACTAAACTAGCAAGTGCTGTGACAGAAATCTTAGGAACGGAAATTAGAGTGGACCTGATATCTCTCCTTTTGGGCTTTTCGAACTTACCCTCCCTGGATGTGCACAGGAAGAGATTATTTTCTATTCTCTCTTTCTGTGCAAGGAAAAATATTTTGGTAAACTGGGTGGCTGAGGGACCCCCTGGACTTTCAAATTGGCACAGATTAATTATGGAATGTATTCCTCTTGACTTCCTTACAAATATGGTGCACAAAAAGACCGAATTATTCCATAAAATATGGCAGCCCTTCTTGAATTATATGAATACAGATATTTCGGCCATCTTAACAAGGGCTTTTATTTAATTGAGATGGCGAACCTGGCTGGTCCGGGGTCCCTTGGGAGAGGAATCCCGCACGAATATGGGTTTTGTTATGATTTGATGTTAATACATTTCGAGGAGAAAGTGAGGTCTGCAGATGCTGGAGATCAAAGTTGAAACTTTATTGCTGGAACAGCACAGCAGGTCAGGCAGCATCCAGGGAATTCCTATTCCCTGGATGCTGCCTGACCTGCTGTGCTGTTCCAGCAATAAAGTTAATACATTTCGAGCATGTATCTCACTACCCAATTTCTGTGTTATCCATCGTTTTTTTCCTCTTATTTGAAAAATGTAAGAGACTTAATTATACACTCTGGTTAGTTATAGGTTAGATTAGTAGTTAGTTGAGTTTTGTTTTTTTTCCTCTGTATTTTTCTTTTGTTAAATTTTGGTTATTATTTATTTAAGATTTAATTGTATATCAATGTTTATACTTGGGTTTTTTTTATTTTGTAAACTTGTAAAAATGTTAAATTTTCAATAAAAATATCTAAAAAAAAAAGACCTCTTTGTCCCTACTCTCTGTCTGCTGCCAGTCAGCCAATCCACCATCCATACCAGTACCATGCCTCTAAAGTCATGGGCTCTTATCTTATTTAGCAGACTCCTGTGTGGTCCTCTGGAAATCCAAAAAGGTCACATCCACTGGCTCTCCTTTGTTTAATCTACTCGTTACTTCCTCAAAGAATTCTGACAGATTTTGTCAGGCATGACCTCTCCTTGACAAAATCGTACTGACTCCGCACTGTTTTAGCATGCACTTCCAAATTCACCACAATCTCATCCTTAATAATGGTCTCCAAAATCCTACCAACAACCAAGGTCAGGCTAACCGGCTTATTGTTTCAACTCTTCTGTCTCCCTTCCTCTCAAACAGGGGTGTGACATTAGCCATTTTCCAGTCCTCGGGGACCCTCCCTGACTTTAGTGATTCTTGAAAGATCACCACCAATACCTCTATAATCTCCACCTTCAGACCTTTCAGCTTCCTGTGCACCTTCTCCTTAGTGATGGCCACCATGCTCACCTCTGCCCTCAATTCTCAAAATTCTCATATGCTGGTGTCTTACACAGTGAAGACTGATGCAAAGTACCTATTCAGTTCCTCCACCATTTCTTTGTTCCCCACTTCTCCAGCCTCATTTTCCAGCAGTCCAATGTCCACTCTTGCCTTTCTTATGTCTTAGATATCTAAAAGAACTCTAGTATTTTTCTTTTATATTACTAAGTAGCTTACTCCCATATTTCATCATTTCCCCTGCCCTATTGCTTTTTTGGTTATCCCTTGTTGGTTTTTAAAGATTTCCCCGGATGTTGCCTGGTCTGGAGGGAAGGTCTTATGAGGAAAGACCAAGAGACTTGGGTCTGATCTCATTGGAAAGAAGAAGGCTAAGAGGGAATTTGATAGAGACATACAGGATGATCAGAGGATTAAATAGGGTAGAGAGTGATAAGGGCGTGGAATGCCCTACCTGCCAATGTAGTAAACTCAGCCACATAGGAGAGATTTAAACAATCCTTGGATAAGTACATGGATGATGATGGGATAGTGTAGGGGGACGAGCTGAAAATAGTTCACAGGTCGGCGCAACATCGAGGGCCGAAGAGCCTGTTCTGCACTGTATTGTTCTATCCCAGTCCTCTGGCTTCCCACTAACCTTCACCACATTGTATGGTTTTTCCTTTGGCCTTTATGCTGTCCCTGCCTTCCCTTGCCAGTCACGGTTGCCTCATCCTCCCCTTAGTGTGTTTCTTCTTCCTTGGGATGAGTTTCTGCTGTGTCTCCTGAGTTACCCTCAGAAACTCCTGCCATTGCTGCCCCACTGCCTTCCCCACCAGGCTCTCCTTCCAATCAACTCTGGCCAGCTCCTCCCTCATGTCTTCGTAGTTACCTTTACTCAACTGTGATACCGTTACACTGGATTCCAGTCTCTCCCTCTCAAACTGCTGGGTGAATTCTGTCACACTGTGTCCTCTGTGTTCCTTCACCTTAAGCCCCAAATCAAGTCTACTCCACTACACATCATCAAATCTAGAACTGCCTGCTCCCTAGTGGGGTCTACAACAAGCTGCTCCAAAAAGCCATTTCATAGATGAAATGATTCCACAGAGACCAGAATCCCATCATCAAGTCACCCTTTATTTACACATGAACAGTTCTTGACAGTGATACTGCCTCATACAGAGTCAGACGAGAATGTTAGTATCACTGACACGCAACTATTTTATGTCAGCCAGAATTCCCTAATTGGACCAGATCAACAGCCCCAATCAGGGAACTCATATGATATGGTGTCCAACTGGCTGACCTCATTACAAGCACTACATCCCTCCCAGAGGTCAGCTCTTTTTCTTGGAGAGCGTCTTGGGGCGTTTTAGCCCCCAGTCAGGTTCCTCTGACTTGGTGTCTGACATGGGTGTTGTGTAACAAATAGGAGCTTGCCTCTTGTGCCAGAAGCACCTTGGCAGAATTTCACCCTCTTTTTCCAGTGGCAAAGGCATCTTCAAGTCATATTATTTGAAAACAGACTCTCCACACCAACCAGACATCCCAACCTGACCCAGACCCATTTGCTGGCTTTTGGCCCATACCCCACTGAATCCTTCCGATTCAGATATCCATCCAAATGCCTTTTAAAAGTTGTATTTGTTCTAGCTTCCACAATTTCCTCTGGCAGCTCATTCCATACATGCAGCTGTATACTTTTATCAGGCCCATCTCTGATTCAGAGGATTCATCAATGTTTGATTGAGAGGGAGAATCCATGAGTTCTGGCAGCATTTCTGACAGTTCTGAGGGACAGGACATGTTTAGAAGAATTTAAATTTGCAGATTTCACATGGTCCACATGCTTATTCAGGACAATCATACCTACCCAAACTTTATAAATCACTGGTCCTAACCTCACGTCGTCAATGCCTCTTACCTATGTGGGGCTATTTCTGTGATAGAACATAGAACATAGAACAATACAGCGCAGAACAGGCCCTTCGGCCCTCGATGTTGCGCCGAATGTGAACTATTCTCAGCTCGTCCCCCTACACTATCCCAAAATCATCCATGCGCTTATCGAAGGATTGTTTAAATCTCCCTAATGTGCTGTGTTAACTACATTAGCAGGTAGGGCATTCCACGCCCTTACCACTCTCTGTGTAAAGAACCTGCCTCTGACATCTGTCTTAAATCTATCACCCATCAATGTGTAGTTATGCCCCCTCGTACAAGCTGACGTAGGAAAAGGTCTTTCACTGTCTACCCTATCTAACCTCTGATCATCTTGTATGTCTCTATTAAATCCCCTCTCAGCCTTTCCTCATAAGACCTTCGCTCCAGACTAGGCAACATCCTGTAAATTTCCTCTGCACCTTTTCCAATGCTTCCACATCCTTCCTGTAATGGGGCGACCAGAACTGTACACAATATTTCAAGTGTGGCCGCACCAGCGTTTTGTACAATTGCAGCATGATATTGCGGTTCCAGAACTCAATCCCTCTACCAATGAAACCTAACACACCATATGCCTTCTTCACAGTACTATCCACCTGGGTGGCAACTTTCAGGGATCTATGTACATGGACTCCAAGATCCCTCTGCACATCCACACTACCAAGAATCTTTCCATGGACCCAGTACTGTGCCTTCTTGTTATTCTTCCCAAAGTGCATCACCTCACATTTAGCTGCGTTGAACTCCATTTGCCACCTCTCAGCCCAATTCTGCAGTTTATCCAAGTCCCCCTGCAACCTGTAACATTCTTCCCAAACTGTCCACGACTCCACTGACTTTAGTGTCGTCTGCAAATTTACTAATCCATCGTCAACTGCCCTACCCTCATCTACATGTTTGGTCACCTTCTCAAAAAACTCAATGAGGTTTGTGAGACGTGACCTGCCCTTGACGAAACCATGTTGACTATCTGAAATCAAATTGTTGCTTGCTAGATGATTATAAATCTTATCTCTTATAATCCTTTCCAAAACCTTTCCTACAACAGAAGTAAGGCTCACTATTCTATAATTACCTGGGTCATCTCTGCTGCCCTTCTTGAACAATGGCACATTTGCAATACTCCAGTCCTCAGGCACTAAATCTGTAGACAATGACGACTCAAATATCAAAGCCAACAGCTCTGCTATCTTCTCCCTAGCTTCCCAGAGAATCCTCAGATAAATCCCATTCGGTCCAGGGGGCTTGTCTACTTAACAACAAACTTAGGCCCCTGTATCAAATGGTCTCTCGCTTGGCAGAGTCTTGGGTTTTGACTCATTGGGGTTCCTGATGCCATTTCACCCTAACACCTCCCAAAGGTTGGAAAGATTAGACTTAACCTGGTGTGGAGTCTTCTACCCATCAGCAACTCTGGTGTTCTTTCTACAGATGTATGTGGAGTGGTCCTACAATCAAGAAAGAACCATGACATCTTGGTATCTAGTGAGGCAGTAGGCTCTCTTCAAGCTAGCTATTGGATGATGGCTGATAAGGGACTGGCCGAATATGTCAAATCCCATTCAACTTTAAGAAATAACCAAATGCCCTGCTGGTAAACGATGGCCCATTATCTGTGACCAACAGTTCTGAGACTCCATGTCTTGCAAAAGATGTACTTAGTTTTCCTATCGTCCTTCAAGTCTTTGATGAATGGAACCTACGCATGTCCAACCACTGAGTGGCTGTCTACAAAGACAAAGAACAACGAACCCGTAGACGTGGGGGAGCTGCTGGCAGTAATGCCTGTCCTTATTGACACCCTGGGCACTGCCCCACAAAAGTGGCTATGTCTGCGTCCAAGCCTGACCACCAGACCAACTCTTCGCCAACATCTTCATTTTGGAGATTCCTGGATGGCCCTAGAAGAATTCAGTATTTAATGGCATCCTTGGCTCAGGACAATCAGTCTTGCTTCCTGCATCAATATAGCATCTTCTACCGTGAGCTGGTCTCTCCGGGTCCTTGAAGATTTACATTCTAGTTGTGAAGGTCCTTTGGTTTCCCATCAATACCAGCTGTTTCAGTTTGGAAAGGACTGGATTTTTGTGCATCCAAAATCTGACATTGTTGGCTGTAACTGGGAGCGTGTACAGAAAATGTAACATCATTACAGACTCTTGTACTGGGGTATCACCGGGGCTGTATCTTCTAATGGGAAGCTGCCCAATGCACCTGCATTCACTACTTGGCCTCCCAGATGGTGTTCTCACTTATAATTATAAGCACTTGGCATTACTGCCTTGTCCTCTTTAATCAGACCAAGTAGGTGTTTGTGGTCAGTGACTATCACAAATTTTCATCCATAACATATTTGGTGGAACTTCCTTACTCCAAATTTGACCGCCAATCCTTCTTTCTCTATCTGGGTGTATTTACTCTGCCTTAGCCAAAGTCCTGGATATGTAAGCTAATGGCCATTCATCTGCATTGGGCCACCATTATGTCAGATCTTTCTTGGGACCATAATGTGCCAACACATTACACAATGATAGCTGCTTCTTTACTTCATTGTAAGCTGGGGCCTGACCATGCAACCATTTCCAAGGCTGACCATTTTCTTTTAGGAGTTCTTGCCAAGGTGCCAAGTTGGATGCTGGGTTATGTATGAATTTTTCATAATAATTTACAGCTCAAGAAATTACCTAAGCTCCTGAATAGACGTGGGAGTCTGGGCAACTTTGATTGCCCTCACTCTATACTCCAACAGAGTGCAACCCGTCTGGTCCACTCTGTAGCACAAGTAGGTCACTTGGGGTTAGGGAACACATTTTTTCCCTTTTTAGGCATAAAAAATGCCATCGTAAAATGCCTTAGGACTATATCCAAGTTCTCTAAATATTCCTTTCTGGTTTTCCCTTTTAGCAGGTTGTCGTGTAAGTAAATAATGACCTGAGGTAGACCTTGCAAAAGGTTCTCCATCATCCATTGAAAAATTGAACAGGCTGACAATACCTCAAATGGCAGTCTCATGTATTGGAACAAGCCCTTGTAGCACACTTCTGGGAATGCTGGTCGAACCACAATTGCAAGTAAGTGTGGCTCATGAAGGACAGCCCCACCTCCAGTTTTGCACATTAATCCTCTATCCAAGGGTCTTTGTTTTATCCAGCTGTGAAAAGCAGTTCAATTTGTTCAAAATCCCCATCAAGGTGAACTGTCTGACTGGTCTTCAAAATTGATAATACTGGTGCTGCCCATTGGACTGGTTTGATGATTCCTTCACTTTCCAGCTTTCTGATTTCTGCCTCTACGGCAAATGGCACTGGACAGGCCTTGTATAGTGACAGAATTGCTGGTCAACTGGCAAGGTGGCCTTGGCTCCTCAGAAGAGCCAGGAGGACACATGAGAAGTTGTTGGCGGATAGGATCAGGGTAAACCCTAAGGCTTTCTATAGGTATTTAAGGAATAAAAGAATGACGAGAGTAAGATTAGGGCCAATCAAGGATAGTAGTGGGAAGTTATGTGCGAAGTCAGAGGAGATCGGGAAAGCAAAAAAATGAATATTTTTCAACAGTTGTCGAAGAGAATACTGAGATACAGGCTACCAGACTAGGTGGGATTGAGGTTCACAAGGAAGAGGTATTAGAAATCCTGCAGAGTGTGAAAATAGATAAGTCCCCTGAGCCAGATGGGATTTATCCTAGGATCCTCTGGGAAGCCAGGGAGGAGATTGCCGAGCCTTTGGCATTGATCTTTAAATTGTCATTGTCTACAGGAATAGTGCCAGAAGACTGGAGGATAGCAAATATGGTTCCCCTGTTCAAGAAGGGGTTAGAGACAATCCGGGTAATTATACACCAGTAGGCCTTACTTCAGTTGTTGGTTAAGTCTTGGAAAAGGTTATAAGAGATAGGATTTATAATCATCGAGAAAATAATAATTTGATTAGGGATAGTCAGCACGGTTTGGTGAAGGGTAGGTCGTGCCTCACAAACCTTATTGAGTTCTTTGAGAAGGTGACCAAACAGGAAGATGAGTGTAAACTGGTTGATGTGGTGCATATGGATTTCAGCAAGGCGTTCGATAAGGTTCCCCACAGTAGGCTATTGTACAAAATGTGGAGGAATGGGATTGTGGGAGATACAGCAGATTGGATCAGTGATTGGCTTGCTGAAAGAAGACAGAGGGTGGTGGGTGATGGGTGATGGGAAATGTACATCCTGGAGTCCAGTTACCAGTGGTGTACCGCAAGGGTCGGTGTTGGGTCCACTGCTATTCGTCATTTTTATAAACGACCTGGACGAGGGCGTAGAAGGGTGGGTTAGTAAATTTGCAGACGACACGAAGGTCGGTGGAGTTGTGGATAGTGACGAAGGATGTTGTAGGTTACAGAAAGATATAGATAAGCTGCACAGCTGAGCTGAGAGGTGACAAATGGAGTTTAATGCGGACAAGTGTGAGGTGATTCACTTTGGTCGGAGTAACCGGAATGCAAAGTACTGGGCTCATGGTAAGATTCTTGGTAGTGTAGATGAGCAGAGAGATCTCGGTGTCCAGGTACACAGATCTTTGCAAGTCGTCACCCAGGTTGACAGGGTTGTTAAGAAGGCATATAGTGTTTTAGCTTTTATTAATAGAGGGATCGAGTTCCGGAACCATGAGGTTATGCTACAGCTGTACAAAACTCTGGTGCGGCCGCACTTGGAATATTGTGTACAGTTCTGGTCACCGCATTATGAGGAGGATGTGGAAGGTTTGGAAAGGGTGCAGAGGAGATTTACTAGGATGTTGCCTGGTATGGAGGAATATTGTGTACAGTTCTGGTCACCGCATTATGAGGAGGATGTGGAAGGTTTGGAAAGGGTGCAGAGGAGATTTACTAGGATGTTGCCTGGTATGGAGGGAAGGTCTTACGAGGAAAGGTTGAGGGACTTGAGGCTATTTTCGTTAGAGAGAAGGAGGTCGAGAGGTGACTTAATAGAGACATATAGTTAGATAGGTGGACAGGGAGAGCCTTTTTCCAAGTATGGTGACGGCGAGCACGAGGGGGCATAGCTTTAAATTGAGGGATGATAGATATAGGACAGATGTCAGAGGTAGTTTCTTTACTCAGAGAGTAGTAAGGATATGGAATGCTTTGCCTGCAACGGTAGTAGATT
>NC_057733.1:4945039-4961423 GCF_004010195.1 Chiloscyllium plagiosum
AAAATGGGGGGGATACTAAATGAATATTTTGCATCAGTGTTTACTGTGGAAAAGGATATGGAAGGTATAGACTGTAGGGAAATAGATGGTGACATCTTGCAAAATGTCCAGATTACAGAGGAGGAAGTGCTGGATGTCTTGAAACGGTTAAAGGTGGATAAATCCCCAGGACCTGATCAGGTGTACCCGAGAACTCTGAGAAGCTAGAGAAGTGATTGCTGGGCCTCTTGCTGAGATATTTGTATCATTGATAGTCACAGGTGAAGTACCAGAAGACTGGAGATTGGCAAACGTAGTGCCACTGTTTAAGAAGGGTGGTAAAGACAAGCCAGGGATATATAGACCAGTGAGCCTGACCTTGGTAGTGGGCAAGTTGTTGGAGGAAATCCTGAGTGACAGGATGTACATGTATTTGGAAAGGCAAGGACTAATTAGGGATAGTCAACATGGCTTTGTGCATGGGAAATCATGTCTCACAAACTTGACTGTGTTTTTTGAAGAAGTAACAAAGAAGATTGATGAGGACAGAGCAGTAGATATGATCTAAATGGACTTCAGTAACGCGTTCGACAAGGTTCCCCATGGGAGACTGATTAGCAAGGTTAGATCTCATGGAATACAGGGAGAACTAGCCACATGGATAGAGAACTGGCTCAAAGGTAGAAGACAGAAGATGGTGGTGGAGGGTTGTTTTTCAGACTGCAGGCCTGTGACCAGTGGAGTGCCACAAGGATCGGTGCTGGGTCCTCTACTTTTTGTCATTTACATAAATGATTTGGATGCGAGCATAAGAGGTACAGTTAGTAAATTTGCAGATTACACCAAAATTGGAGGTGTAGTGGACAGCGAAGAGGGTTACCTCAGATTACAACAGGATCTTGACCAGATGGGCTGAGAAGTGGCAGGTGGAGTTGAATTCAGATAAATGCGAGGTGCCGCATTTTGGGAAAGCAAATCTACGCAGGACTTATACATTTAATGGTAAGGTCCTAGAGAGTGCTGCTGAACAAAGAGACCTTGGAGTGCAGGTTCATAGCTGCTTGAAAATGGAATCGCAGGTAGATAGGATAGTGAAGAAGGCGTGTGGCATGCTTTCCTTTATTGGTTAGAGTATTGAGTGCAGGAGTTGAGAGGTCATATTGCGGCTGTACAGAACATTTGTTCGGCCACTGTTGGAATATTGTGTGCAGTTCTGGTCTCCTTCCTATTGGAAAGATGTTGTGAAACTTAGATGTTGTGAAACTTGAAAGGGTTCAGAAAAGATTTACAAGGATGTTCCCAGGGTTGGAGGATTAGAGCTATAGGGAGAGGCTGAACAGGCTGCGGCTGTTTTCCATGCAGCGTCAGAGGCTGAGGGGTGACCTTATAGAGGTTTACAAAATTATGAGGGGCATGGATAGGATAAATAGACAAAGTCTTTTCCCTGGGGTCGGGGAGTCTAGAACTAGAGGGCATAGGTTTAGGGTGAGAGGGGAAAGATATATGAGAGACCTGAGGGGCAACGTTTTCACGCAGAGGGTGGTATGTGTATGGAATGAGCTGCCAGAGGATGTGGTGGAGGTACAATTGCAACAGTTAAGAGGCATTTGGATGGGTATATGAATAGGAAGGGTTTGGAGGGATATGGGCCGGGTGCTGGCAGGTGGGATATCTGGTCGGCATGGACGGGTTGGACCAAAGGTTCTGTTTCCATGCTGTACATCTCTATGACTCTATAACATCGAGGGCCGAAGGGCCTGTACTGCACTGTAATGTTCTATGTTCTATGATAGTTCCTAGACCTTTCAAGCATTTAATTAGAACTTCCCTCAGGCAGCCATTTCCTAATTGAGAAATTTTGAGCTAATCTAGGTGAAACTCTTGTAGTCAATGTTGCCCCATTAAGCTTGCACCCAAGCCTTTTACTATAATCACTGGCAACTGAACCAGCTGCTTTTCATAAGTGACCAGAAACAAAGTTGCACCCTAAATCTGTAAAAGCTCCCAAGTTTCGGTTCTCAGCTGAACCGAGGTCTAGCACAAAGTTAAGGGTGGAGTCCAGGGTGAATTTTACTAAAAGATGGTTCTGCTGTCAATAATACATCAATGCCAGCATGGATGTCTATCATAACCAGAGGACCATTTAACCAGATGTTGGTCTTGACTGGTTCCGATTTGGATGGTGCTATGCAATTTAACTGTTCCAAACCAGACGTAGGTGGACTTTTCAGAGTGTGCACTCTCCTGGATACTGACCTTTCAGTTCTCTTAGTCAGTTCAGGAGTAGTAAGGTTCTTTTGCTGTCTCATGTCTACATACCAGCAACAAATACAATGGCTTGATGCTCATGCTTCTGAAGAAAATTTTAACTGTTTGGCAGGAGCTTTATTCCAGGGTTTTACTGTGGGTTGACCAAGAGCCCCGCTGTTCAGGATATGTCCTGAGCGAGGCTATGCAATTGCCTGCACTCAAGTGGTATCCTCCAATCTCAATGACCTGGCGAGGGTCTCCACTTTCATTGGAATAGCCTGCAAATCATATAGTCCATTTGCTGCATTTTCCAATGACAAAGCCAGTTGTAGCGTCTGTTTGAAGTCCAGTTGGGCTTCAGCTAGTAGGTGCTTTTACATAGTTACATCATTACTCCCACATACTGGATGGTCTCAAAGCATATTTCATTAAAGATCAAGCCAAATTCACAAGCTTCTGCCAGTCATCTTAAACTACTCAAGAACCCTGACATGGATTCCCCTGGCTCTTGAATTGCCGGGGTAAAAGCAATAGCATCTCAGAATTAGAGGCGGCTTGGGTCATAATATTCCTTAATTAATTTTTGAAACTTCTGAACATCTGGTGCCTCAGGGAAATTTAGGCTCCTAATGACCGAAAAAGCTGAAGCTCCAGAGGCTGTCAGGAGAATTATTTGTTGTTTTTTTAATCTGTCACAATATCATTACCTGGAAAAAGGTAGACCACTTTTTCCCCGTACTGGGTCCAGTCCTCAACGGCAGGGTCGAATGAGTCAAGCTTCCCAAATAACGGTAGGACGTAAGGTAATGCTTATCCCAACTCAAAGGCAACTGTTGTGAGTGAGGTTCTTCAGGATTCTGCTTTACTTTCATACCCACTGAAATTACTTCAGGGAGGCCTCTATTCCATCACCAAATCACTCTATTTACCCACGAACTGTCCTTGACTATAATTCTGCCTCATAAAGTCAGACCCTTGAGTGTCAGTATCTCTGACACTCAACCTTTTTATGTCAGCCAGTGCTTCCTGACTGGACCAGGTTAACAGACCCAATCAGGGAATACATTCTATGAGATCCATATGGCTGACCTGCACTGCAGTAGACATTCACACATTTCTTGAGATCTGCTACCAACCTGATTTTCCCAGTCAACCTGCATATTGAAACCCCCGATTACTGTAATAGTGCCTTTCTTACATGCCTTTTCTATCTCCTGATTTATTTTCTTCCCCACATTCTGACCACTGTTAGCAGACCTGTACACAACTCCTAAGAGAATCTTTTTTCCCTTTGCGGTTCCTCAACTCTACCTACACAGAATCTATGCCTTCTGGCTCTACCACACCTTTTGCAAATGGTTTAATTTCATTTTTTATTAACAAGGCAACCCCGGCCTCTCTGCCCACCTGCCTGTCCTTTCAATAGGAGAAAGTGAGGTCTGCAGATGCTGGAGATCAAAGTTGAAACTTTATTGCTGGAACAGCACAGCAGGTCAGGCAGCATCCAGGGAACAGGAGATTCGACGTTTCGGGCACAGGCCCTTCTTCAGGAATGAGCAGAGAGTGTTCAGCAGGAGAAGATAAAAGGTAGGGAGGAGGGACTTGGAGGAGGGGCGTTGGAAATGTGATAGGTGGAAAGAGGTCAAGGTGAGGGTGATAGGTCGGAGTAGGGTGGAGGCGGAGAGGTCGAGGAGAAGACTGCAGGTCAGGAAGGCGGTGCCGGGGCTGGAGGGATCCGGCTGAGACAAGGTGGGGGGAGGGGGGATGAAGAAACTGGTGAAGTCCAAGTTCATCCCCTGCGGTTGGAGTGTTCCCAGTCGGAAGATAAGACGCTCCTCCTCCGACCGTCGGGTTGTTGTGGTTTGGCGGTGGATGAGTCCAATGACCTGCATATCCTCGGTGGAGTGGGAGGGGGAGTTGAAATGCTGTGCCACAGGTTGGTTGGGTTGGTTCGTCCGGGTGGCCCAGAGGTGCTCTCTGAATCGCTCCGCAAGTAGGGGGCCTGTCTCCCCAATATAGAGGAGGCCACACCGGCTGCAGCGGATGCAGTAGATGATGTGGGTGGAGGTGCAGGTGAATCTGTGGCGGATATGGAAGTTTCCCTTGGGGCCTTGGAGAGAAGTGAGGGGGGAGGTGTGGGCGCAAGTGTTGCACCTCCTGCGGTTGCAAGGGAAGGTGCCGGGAGTGGAGGTTGGGTCGGTAGCTGGTGTGGATCTGACAAGGGAGTGGCGGAGGGAGTGGTCTGTACGGAAGGCTGGTAGGGGAGGGGAGGGAAATATATCCTTGGTGCTGGGGTCTGTTTGGAGGTGGCGGAAGTGACGGCGGATGATGCGCTGTACATGGAGATTGGTGGGGTGGTAGGTGAGGACCAGTGGGGTTCTGTCCTTTCAATAGGATGTATATCCTAAATGAGTTTGTGGCACAGATCAAAATTGGCAGGTATGGCGAGGAGGGCATCATAAAGATGTAGCTACAAGGGGATCAGGATTGAGAACTGAATGTTCAAGGATATAAATTCTACTGAAAAGATAGGCAGGTGGGCAGATGGGATGGGGTTGCTGTATTAGTAAGAAATGAAATTCAATCAATAGTAAGAAAAAAGTAGGGTCAGATGGTGTAGAATCTGTGTGGGTAGAATTGAGGAACCACAAAGGTAAAAACACCAAATCTGGAGTTATGAAAGGCCTCCAAATAATTGTCAGAAGTTAGAGTGCAAGATACACCAGGAGAAAGAAAAGATGTGTAGGAAAGGCAAAATTACAGTGATCATAGGGGATTTCAATATGCAGGTAGAGTGGGAAAATCAGGTTGGTAGTGGATTGCAAGAAAATGAATTTGTGGAATGTCTACGAGATGGTTTTTTGGAGCAGCTTGTGGCAGAGCCCACTAGGGAACAGGCAATACTGGATTTAGTGTTGTGCAATAAGGCAGACTTGATAAGGGAGCTTAAGGTAAAGGTACCCTTAGGAAGCAGCGATCATAATATGATAGAATTTACTCTGCAATTTGAGAGGGAGAAGATAGAATCAGAGGTAATAGTATTACAGCTGAACAAAGGCAACTACAGAGGCATGAGGGAGGAGCTGGGTAGAATTGACTGGGAGAGGAGCCCAGCAGGAAGGACAGTGGAACAGCAATTGCAGGAGTTTCTGAAAGTAATTCAGGAGACACAGAAGAGATTCATCCTGAGGAAAAAGAAACATGGTACAGGGAGGACGAGGCAACCATGGCTGACTAGGGAAGTCAGGGATAGTATAAAAGCAACAAAGAAAGCATATTATGCGGCAAAGGGCAGTGGGAAACCAGAGGATTGGGAAGCTTACAAAGACCAACAGACGGCAACAAAGAAAGAAATATGAAGGGAGATTAAATAATGAGGGTAAGCTAGCCAGTAACAAAAAGGAAGACTGTAAGAGGTTCTTTAGATATACAAAGAACAAAGAAAATTTACAGCCCAGGAACAGGCCCTTTGGCCCTCCAAACTTGAGCCGATCCAAATGTGCTATCTAAACCTGTCGGTCAATTCCTAAGCATCTGTAACCCTCTGCTCCCCACCTACTCATGCATCTGTCCAGGCGCATCTTAAATGAATCTACCATGCCTGCCTCGACCACCTCTGCTAACAACGCGTTCCTGACACCCACCACCCTCTGTGTGAAGTACTTGCCATGTGTATCCCCCTTGAACTTTCCACCTCTCACCTTGAAAGCGTGACCTTTCATTATTGAATCCTTCACCCTGGGAAAAAGCTTATCTCTATCCACCCTGTCTATACCCTTCACGATTTTGTAAACCTCAATCTCCTTTTTCCTAATGAAAACAAACCTAACCTACTCAACCTCTCTTCATAGCTAGCACCTTCCATACCAGGCAACATCCTCGTAAACCTTCTCTGCACCCTCTCCAAAGCATCCACATCTTTCAGGTAATGTGGCGACCAGAACTGCACACAGTATTCTAAATGCGGTTGAACCAATGTCTTGTACAATTTTAATATGACTTGCCAGCTCTTATACTCAATACCCTGTCCAATGAAGGCAAGCATACCATATGCCTCCTTGACCACTCTATCCACCTGTGTAGCAACCTTCAGGGTACAATGGACCTGCACTCTTAGATCTCTCTGCCCATCAACTTCTCCCGAGGCTCTTCCAAACATTGTGTAATTTGCTTTAGAACAAGTCTTGCCTAAACGCATCACCTCACATTTATCTGGATTGAAAGCCATCTGCCACTTTTCCGCCCAACTTTCCAGTCTATCAATATCCTCCTGTATTCTCTGACAGTCCGAACACCCTGCACACCATGTGACTTCACTTTCTCCATTAGTCTATCATGGGGAACCTTATCAAATGCCTTACGAAAGTCCATGTATATGACATCAACAGCCCTTCCTTCATCTATCAACTTGGTCACTTCCTCGAAGAGCTCTATTAAGTTGGTAAGGCACGATCTCCCCCGCACAAAACCATGTTGCCTATCACTGATAAGCCCATTCTTTTCTAAATATAAATAGATCCTATCCCTCAGTACTTACAAGGGGCAAAAGAGTGGCAAAAGTGGACATTCAGCGGCTGGAAAATGATCCTGGAGAGATAGTAGTGGGGAACAAGGAAATGGCTGAGGAACTGAATAATTACTTAGCGTCAATCTTCATGGTGGAAGACACGAGTAATATCCCAAATATTTAAGAGAATGAGGTGCCACAGTTGAGTATGGTGGCCATCACCAAGGAGAAAGTGCTCGAGAAACTGAACGGCCTCAAGGTGGATAAATCAGCTGGACTACACCCCAGAGTTCAAAGGAAGATAGCTGAAGAAATAGCAGAGGTGTTAGTGATCTTTCCAGAATCGCTAGAATCACGAAGGATCCCAGCATACTGGAAAATTACTAACGTGAAACCCCTGTTTAAAAAGGGAGGAAGGCAAAAGAAGGAAAATTATAGGCTGATTAGCCAAACATTGGTTGTGGCTAAGATCCTGAAATCTGTTGTGAAGGATGAGATTTCTGAATAGTTGTAAGTGTATGGTAAAATTGGGCAAAATCAGTAAGGTTTCATCAAGGGGAGGTCATGCCTGACAAATCTTCTAGAATTCTTTGAGGAATTAACAAACAGCTTCAACCAAGGAGAGCCAATGGATGTTATCTACTTGGACTTCAAGAAGGCCTTTGACAAGGTGCCACACAGGAGGCTACAATGTAAGATGCTAGAGGCAAGGTGCGAGCATGGACAGAAGCCTGGCTGTCTGGCAGAAAGCAGAGAGTGGGGATAAATGGGTCCTTCTCAGGAAGGCAGCCAGTGACAAGTGGGGTTCTGCACGGCTCAGTTTTGGGACCACAACTTTTCACTTTATAAATTAACAATCTAGATAAAGAAACTGATGGCGTTCTGGCTAAGTTTGCAGATGATACAAAGATAGGTAGAGTGACAAGTAGCATTGAGGAGACAGAGGCTGCAGAAGGATTTGGACAGGTTAGGAGAGTGGGCAAAGAAGTGACAGATGGAATATAACATCAGAAAATGTGAGGTCATGCACTTTGGTAGGAAGAAGAGAGACATGGACTATTTTCTAAATGGAAAATTCAGAAATCCAAAGTGCAAAGAGACTTGCGAGGTCTCGTCCAGGATTCTCTCAAAGTAAATTTGCAGGTTGAGTCAGTAGTTTGGAAGGCAAATGCAATGATGACATTTGTTTTGAGAGGATATAAAAGCAGGAATGTACTTTTGAGGCCCCATATCCCAGGAAGATTGTACTAGCCTTGGAGTGTGTTCAGAGGAGGTTCATGAGAATGGTCCCAGGAATGGAAAGCTTAACATATGAGGAACCTGGGTCCACACTCAATGGAAATTAGAAGAATGGGGGATCTAATTGAAACATACAGAGTAATGAATAGTGTGAACAGAGTGGAAGGTGGGAAGATGTTTCCATTGGTAGGAGAGGCTAGGACCTGAGAGCACAGCCTTAGAGTGAAGGGAAGACATTTTAGAACGGAGAGAAGGACAAGCTTCTTAGGTCAGAGAGTAGCAAATTCATTTCAACAGAAGGCTGTGGAGAACAGGTCATTGAGAATATTTAAGACAGAGATAGATAGGTTCTTGAGTATCAAAGGGATCAAGGATTATGGGGAAAATAAGGTTGAGAAACTTATCAGTCATGACTGAATAGCAGAGCAGACTTGATGGGCTGAATGGCGTAATTTTTGCTCCTATGTCTTATGGTCTATAACCTTGGATAATTAGCTCCCAGCCCTGTTCCCCTTGCAGCCATGTCTCTGTAATACCCACAACATTGTACCAGCTAATTTCAATCTGCGCTAAAAGCCCTTTTACCTTGTTTTTCATACTGTGTGCATTTAAGTACAACAGTCTCAGTCCTGTGTTGACACCCACCCCCCACTTCATACTTGTCCCCTTATCTGTTGTGCCTTTCTGTACTCTGTCCTATTACTTGCTCTGGAAACTTTAATAATAGGGCGGCAGAGCGATTCAGTGGTTAGCACTGTTACCTCACAGCAGCAGGGACCCGAGATTGATTCTAGTTTTGGATAACTATCTGTGTGGAGTTTGCACATTCTCCCTATGGCTGTGTAGATTTCCTCCAGGTGCTCTGGTTTCTTCCTACAGTCCAAAGATGTGCAGGTTAGGTGAATTGGCCATGCTAAATTGCCCATTAGTGTCCACGGATATGCATCCTAGGTGGGTTAGCCATTGGAAATGCAGTGTTACAGAGATAGGGTAGGGGTGAGAGTCTTGGGTGGGATGCTCTTCGAAGAGCTGGTACTGACCTGAATGGCCTGTGCCCACAATGTAGGGATTCAATGCTGAACCTTCCTCCAACCTTGTGCCAGTTTGCTGGTAGCTCAGGTAGTAGTCCAGAGATTATTACCTTTTTGGTTTGCTTTCTAATTTAGTCCCTAGAATGCTCATACTTCCTCAGCATATTTCCTCTTTCTACTTATATTGTTGGTACCTATGTGGACCAAGGCAAATCGATTGTCCCCTCACACTCCAAGTTCCTCTGTAGCCCAGATGAGATATCCTGAACCATGCAGGCAATGTAGTCCTTGGAATTCTCGATCCAGGCAAGAAAGAACATTGTCTTTTCCCCTAACTATAAATCCCCAATTACAACTACATCTCTCTTTTCTCTCCCCTCTTGGATAGCTTCCTGTATCACTGCACTAGTGTTAGTTTGCTCATCCTCCCTACAGGCTCAACTCAGCCACACAGGGAGCATGAATTTCCCTGGGTTACATCCTTTGAACTGCTCTCAATGAAATCTCCAGTTAAAATACTTCTTTAAGTAAGTTGACCAAGATGAGCTTAGAGCCTGATTTTGGCCATGGAACTAAGATGTTGCAGCCATTATAGAAACTTGGTTGAGAGAAGGGCTGCGCATCATTCTAGCGTTTAGATGCTTCAGGTATGATAGACAGGATGTAAAAGGGATGGGCGAGTTGCATCACTGATTAAAGAGAATGTCACAGCTGCATTAAGAAAACATTTTAAAGGGCTGATACAGTGATCATATGGGTAATCAGGAATAAGGTGCAATCATGCTACCGGGGTTATACTATAGGCCTCCCTATAGGCAGTAGGAGATAGAAAAATAGATGGAAATACATAAAAACACCAGAGTTGTTGTTGAGGGTAATTGTAACTTTCCCAATATTGACTGGAACTTCCTTAGATCCAGTGACTGAGATGGAACTGAATTTGTTAAATGCATCCATGGAGGCTTCCTTTTTTTGAAATTATTGATGGGATGTGGGCGTTGTTGGCTGGCCAGCTTTCATTGCCCGTCCTTAGTTGCCTTTGAGAAAGTGGTGGTGAGCTACCTTCTTGAACCGCTGTAGTCCACTTTCCGTGGGTTGACCCACAATGCCCTTTGGGAGGGAACCCCAGGATTTTGACTCAGCAACAGTGGAGGAATGGCGATGTATTTTCAAACAAGGATGGCGAGTGGCTTGGAAGGGAACTTAAAAGTGGTGGGTGTTCCCATATGTTTGCTGCCCTGGTCCTTCTAGATGGAAGTGGTCATGGGTTTGGAAGGTGTTTTCTGAGGATCTTTGGTGAATTTCTGCAGAGCATCTTGTGGATAGTACACACTACTGCCACTGAGGGTCAGTAGTGGAGGGAGGGGTTGCTTGTGGATCTAGCGCCAATCAAGTGGGCTGCTTTGTCCTGGATTGTGTCTAGCTTCTTGAGTGTTTTTAGACCTGCACTCATCCAGGCAGGTGGGGAGTACTGCATCACACTTCTGCCTCATGCCCTGTAGATGGTGAACAGGCTTTGGGGAAGCAGAAAATGAGTTACTTGCCTGGCTTCTGACATGCTCTTGTAGCCACTTTTTATGTGGAGAGTCCAGTTGAGTTTCTGGCCAATGATAAACCTCAGGATGCTGCTGGTGGCGGATTCAATGATGGTAACATCATTGATTGTGAAGAGGCAGTGGTTAGATTATATCTCTCTTATTCTAAGAGACAAAGCACAGAAACAGACAGTTCAGGTGAATTCATTGATGCCGACCAGATATCCTAAACTAATCTAGTCCCATTTGCCAGCACTTGGCCAATATCAATTTAAACATATCGTATTAATAGAAGGGGCTCTTGTTCCTCCAACTGCCAATAATCCTGCTTTTAACCCTGTATCTACATTCAAATTCAACCTTCCGAAATGAATCACTTCACACTTTTCCAGATTGAACTCCACCTGCCACTTATTAGCCCAGTTCTGTATCCTGTCAATGTCCCACTCAACCGACAACAGCCCTCTACACTATCCACCACTCAACCAAACCTCATGTAATCAACAAACTTACTAATCCACCATTCCACTTCCTAATTCAAGTCATTTATAAAAATCACAAAGAGCAAAGCCATAGAACAGATCCTTGGGGAACGCTACTGGTCACCAAGCTTTGTCTTCTATGGGCCAGCCAATTCTGTATCCAGACAGCCACATTTCCCCATATCCCATGCCTCCTTACCTTCTGAAGAAGTCTACCATGAGAAATCTTATCAAATGCATTGATAAAATCGATGTAGACCATATCCACTGCGCTACGTTGATGAATGTGTTTTGTCAAATTGTTAAGAATTCAACAAGGTTTGTGAGGTTCTGGATTAGTGGTGCTGGAAGAGCACAGCAGTTCAGGCAGCATCCAAGGAGCTTCGAAATCGACGTTTCGGGCAAAAGCCCTTCATCCATGACCCGCCCCTCACAAAGGCAAAAGTGAGGACTGCAGATGGTGGAAGCCAGAGTTTAGATCAGTGTGGTGCTGGAAAAGCATAGCAAGTCAGGCAGCATCCGAGGAGCAGGAAAATCGATGTTTCGGGCAAAAGCCCTTCACCAGGAATAGAGGCAGGAAGCCTCCAGGTGCTGACTATAAAACTATTGTTTCCCAAGTACAGGTAATCATCAATAGTTTGTTGCCAAGCACCAAATCCAATATGGCCTCCCCTCCAGTCAGCTTATCTACATATTGAGTCAGGAGAGCTTCCTTGACACACCTGACAAAAACTGCTCCATCCAAACTCTTTCAACTAAGGAGGTTCCAATCAATATTAGGGAAGTTAAAGTCACCCATGACAACAACCATGTTACTTCTGCACCTTTCTAAAATCTTCCTTCTCAACTGCTCCTGCATGTCTCTGCTGCTAATGGGGGGGTCTGTAGAAAATTCCCATTAAAGTGACCGCTCCTTTCCGGTTTCTGACATCCACCCATATTGACTCTGTAGACAAACCCTCTCCAACAACCTTTCTTTCTGTAGCTGTGATACTAGTCCTGAATAGCAATGCCACTTCCCCCACCTTTTGTACCTACCTTCCTATTCCTTTTGAAACATCTAAACCCCAGAACATCCAACAATCATTCCTACCTCTGTGATATCCATGTCTCCGTAATGGCCACAACATCATAGTTCCAAGTACTGATCCATGTTCTAAGTTCATCACCTGGCACCTCTTGTGTTAAAATAGACATGCTTTAACCCATCGCACTGACTGCACCTTTGCCCTATCACCTGTCCATCCCTCCTCACAGACTCTCTGCCCAGAGTATCTGCCTGTTTACTACCTACTCCATCATCTGATCTGTAGCTATGGTTCCCAACCCCCTGCCAATCTAGTTTAAACTCTCACAATGAGTTTGAGCAACCCTCCTGCCCAGGATATTGGTGTCCCATCAGGTAAGGTGCAACCCATCCTTCTCGTACAGGTCCCAACTTCCCCAGAAGGTATCCCAATGATCCACACGTCTGAAGCCCTCCCTCTTACACCAGCCCTGAGGCCACTTGTCCATCTACTCGTTCAGTGTCTGTTTCTAGCCTCACTCACCCAAGACACTGGTAGCAATCCTGAGATTACCACTCTACTTGAGCTGCCTTTTAGCTTCCAACCTCACTCTTCATATTCACTTTTCAGGTCCTCATCCCTTTAATTAGCTATGTCATTGGTACCGATGTGTACCACAACTTCTGGCTCCCTTCTCTCCCCCTTAGGAATCCTGTAGACTCTATCAGAAACCTCCGTGACCCTGGCACCCTGGAGGCAACATACCATCTGGGAGTCTTGTTCGTGACCACTGAATCTCCTGTCTGTTCCTCTAACCATTGAATCTCCTATCACTATTGCTCGCCTATTCTCCCCCCTTCCCTTCTGAGCCACAGAGCAACAGAACAGTATCCAAAACGGTATACTTATTATTGAGGGGAATGGCCACAGGGGGTCCCTACACTGTCTGCCTCTTCCCATTTCCTCTCCTGGTGGTCACCCAGCTCCCTTTATCCTGTAACTTAGGTGTGACTGCCCCCCTACATCCCTCTCTTATTATCGCCTCAGCCTCGAACAATTCAAAGTTCATCCATCTCCAGTTCCCTAACACGGTCTGTGAGGAGCTGGGGTTGGGTGCACTTCTCACAGGTGAAGTCAGCAGAGTCCCCAGTGGTGACCTTTACCTCCCACATCCTGCAACAGGGGCATGCAACTGCCCTAGCTTTCATCCCCTCTGCTCTAAATTGTGAGGAGAGATTGAAAACCGAAAATAAAACATTATCTTACTGACCCTTCACACAGGGTCATTTTTTATACCCATCCAGATGCTCTTTAAATGCTGTAACCGGACCAGCCTCCACCACTTCCTCTGGCAGCTCATTCCATACACTCACCACTCTCTGCATGAAAAGGTTGTCCCTTAGGTCTCTTTTATATCTTTTCCTTCTCACCCTAAATCTTTGTCCTCTAGTTCTGGACTCTCCCACCCCAGGGAAAAGACCTTGTCTATTTATCCTATCCATGCCCCTCGTGATTTTATAAACGTCCAGAAGGTCACCCTTCGGCCTTTTATTGGTGATGGTCATAGTCAGGCATTTGTAGAATCAGTGAACGTCCTTACTTCTGACCTTGTGATGGAGAGCAGGTCATTGATGAAGCAGCTGAAGATGGTTGGGCCTGGGACACCACCCCGAGGAACTCCTGCAGAGATATCCTGGGAGCGGAGATGACTAGAACCACGATCATCTTCCTGTGTGTCAGGTATGACTCTAACCACTGCAGAGTTTGCCCCAATACCCACTGATTCCAGTTTTCCTCAGGCTCTTTGATGCCACACTTGGTCAAATACAGCTTGGATATCGAGGATTGTCACTCTCTCCTTCTCTCTGGAATTCAGCTCTTTTATCCATGCTTGAACTAAGGCTGTAATGAGATCAGGAGCTGAGTGGCCCTGGTGGAACCCAAACTAGGCGTCGCTGAGTAGGTTATTGCTGAGCAGGTACGACACTTTCTATCACTTTACTGATGATCAAGAGTAGGCTGTCAGGGTAGTAATTGGCCGAGTTAGATTTATTCTGCTTTTTATGTACAGAACATACGTAGGCAACTTCCACACTGTTGGATAGATGCCAGTGTTATAACTACTAGTACGGCTTGACTAGGGGAGCAGCAAGCTCTGCAGCACAAGTCTTCAGTGCTATTGCTGGAATATTGTTGGGGCCCAAAGCCTTTGCAGTGTCCAGTTCTTCTAACTTTTTTTGATACCGCTTGGAGTGAACTGAATTGGCTGAAGACTGGTGTGTGTAGTACTGGCGACCACGGAGGATGCTGAGATGGATCATCCACTCGGCACTTCTGACTGAAGATTGCTGCAAAAGCTTCAGCCTTTATCTTTTGCACTGATGTGTTGGGCTCTTTTATCATTTAGGATGGGATTATTTGTGGAGCGCACTCCTCCAATGAGTTTTTAAACATCCACTACCATTCACAACTGGCTGTGGCAGGACTACATTGCTTAGATCTGACCTGCTGGTTAGAGGATCCCTTGCCTCTGTTAATCACTTGCTGCTTATGCTGTTTGGCATACATGTAGTCCAGTTTAGTGGCTTCACCATGTTGACACCTCATCTTCAGGTATGCATGGTGCTGCTGCACTCTCCATTCAACCAGTGTCGATCCCCAGGCTTGATGGTAATAGTCAAGTGGGGAATATGCTGGGCCACGAGGTTATGGGTTTTGGAGTACGATTCTGTTGCCTTTGACGGCTTACCATGCCTCATGGATACCCAGCCTTGAGTTGCTAGATCTGATTTTTTTAGATTAGATTAGATTAGATTACATTACATTACATTACAGTGTGGAAACAAGCCCTTCGGCCCAACAAGTCCACACCGACCCGCCGAAACGCAACCCACCCATACCCCTACATTTACCCCTTACCTAACACTACTGGCAATTTAGCATGGCCAATTCACCTGACCTGCACATTTTTGGATTGTGGGAGGAAACCGGAGCATCCGGAGGAAACCCACGCAGACACGGGGAGAATGTGCAAACTCCACACAGTCAGTCGCCTGAGGCGGAAATTGAACCCGGGTCTCTGGCGCTGTGAGGCAACAGTGCTAACCACTGTGCCACCGTGCCGCCCACCTATTCAAAGTCTGTCCCATTTAGCAGTGATAGTGCCACACAACATGATGGAGGGTATTCTCAATGTGAAGGCAGGACTTCATCTTCACAAGGACTGTGCGCTGGTCACACTTACTGATACTATCATGGACAGATACAAATGCAGCCAACAGATTGTTAAGGATGAGTTCAAGAATATTTTTCCCTCTGTTGGTTCCCTCACCACCTGTCAAAGACCCAGGCTAGCAGCTATGCCCCATGGGACCAGATCAGCTTAATCAGTAATACTGCTGCTGAGTCACCTTTGGTGGTGGACATTGAAATTCCCCACCTAGAGTACAATTTGTGCCTTGCCACCCTCAGCGTTTCCTTGAAGAGTTGTTCAACATGGAAAAGTAGAGGGTGTGGTGTTGGAAAAGCACAGTTGGTCAGGCGGCATTCAAGGAGCAGGAAAATCGATGCTTCCTTTGCAGAGACGTCGATTTTCCTGCTCCTCGGATGCTGCCTGACCTGCTGTGCTTTTCCAGCATCATACTCTCAACTCTAATCTCCAGCATCTACAATCCTCACTTTCACCAACATGGAGAAGTATCGATTCATCAGCCAAGGACAGACAGTGCGTGTAATCAGCAGGTTTCCTTGCCCGCGTTAACCTAAAGCCACGGGATTTAGAGTCAACAGAGATGTACAATATGGAAACAGACCATTCAAGTCCAATTCATCCATGCTGACCAGATATCCTAAATTAATCTAGTCCCACTTGCCAGCATTTGGCCAATATCCTTCTTCATGGGGTCCGGAGTCAACATTGAGATTCCTAGGGAAACTTCCTGCCAACTGTATTCCACTGTGCTGCCACCTCTGCTGGGTCTATCCCATCAATGAGACAGGACACATCCAGGGATGGTGATGGTGGCGTCTGGAACATTGTCTTTTAGGTGTGAGTCCCTAAGTATAATTATGTCAGGCTGCTGCTGGACTCGTCTGTGAGACAGAGCTGAAAATGTGTTGCTGGAAAAGCGCAGCAGGTCAGGCAGCATCCAGGGAACAGGAGAATCGACGTTTCGGGCATAAGCCCTTCCTCAGGAATGAGGAAAGTTTGTCCAGCAGGCTAAGATAAAAGGTAGGGAGGAGGGATGTCGGAAATGTGATAGGTGGAAAGAGGTCAAGGTGAGGGTGATAGGTCAGACTGGGGTGGGGGCGGAGGGGTCAGGAAGAAGATTGCAGGTTAGGAAGGCAGTGCTGA
>NC_057733.1:4962043-4987053 GCF_004010195.1 Chiloscyllium plagiosum
GTTGTACGTGTTTGGAACTGGTCCTCCTGGGAGCAGATGCAGCGGAGACGAAGGAATTGGGAGAATGGGATGGCGTTTTTACAGGGGGCAGGGTGGGAGGAGGTGTAGTCCAGTACCGTCCTGTCCCCCCTAGTCCAAGAACTCCCCACCTACTTTCCTCATTCCTGAGGAAGGGCTTATGCCCGAAACGTCGATTCTCCTGTTCCCTGGATGCTGCCTGACCTGCTGCGCTTTTCCAGCAACACATTTTCAGCTCTGATCTCCAGTATCTGCAGACCTCACTTTCTCCTTGTCTGTGAGACAGCTCTTCCAATTTTGGCACTAGCCCCTAGATGTTAGAAAGGAAGGCTTTGCAGGGTGAACAGGGTTGTTTCTGCTGTTATCTTTTCCAATGCCCAGATTGATGCCTGATGCCATGTCTGGTTTCATTTCTTTGAGACTTTGTAGCGATTGGTACAATTGAATGGCTTGCTAGGCCATTTCAAAGGACAATTGAGAGTCAATGACATTGATGTCACATGTAGGCCAGACCACATGAGAATGTCAGATTTCCTTCCCTGAAGGACGTTAGTGAACCTGATGGGTTTTTACAACAATCGACAATGATTCATGGTCATTGTTAGATTCTTAATTCCACATTTTTATAAAAAATGAATTCAAATTCTGCAGGATTTGAACCCAGAACATTAGCTAAATTTCTGGATTAATAGTCCAGCAATAATATCACTCAGCCAACACCTCGTGAAACAATATGTAGATAGTCCAAATAGAGAAGGGTTGGTACTAAACCTTGTACTGGGGAATGAACCTGGCCAGGTGATCAAACTTTCAGATGGGGAGCATTTTGGGACAGTGATCATAATTCCATAAGTTTTAAGATAGTTACGGAGAAAGGACAAGACAACATTTGGCAGTATGCTCCATCTTGGGGGAAGGCTAATTACAACAGTCTTCAGCAAGAACTGGAGAAATTAGAATAGAAGGCAGCTGTTTGAGGGTGCATGCATATTTCACACGTGGGAGACTTTTAAAGGCCAGTTGTTCAGATTTCAGGACCAGTATTCTGTGAGGCTGAAAAATTAAAATTAAAAGATTCAGGAACTTTGGATGAGGAGAGATATTGAAAGTTTAATTAGAAAGAAAAAGAAAACTTATGTAAGACTTAGGAAACTAAATCAATCAAGAACTTTGAGGAATATAAAGGAAGCAGGAAAGAACTTAAACAAGGGATTAGGCAGGTTAAAGGGGCTTATAAAAAGTCCTTGGCAAGTAAGATTAAGGAGATTTCCAAAGCATTTTATATATGCATATTAGGAGCAACAGCACAAATAGCAAACTAGGTGTGTTTACTCAAGGACAAAGGAGGGAATTAATGCGTAGAGCCAGAAGTAGTGGTTGAGGTCCTTAACAATTTTATCAGTATTCCCAAAAGACATGCATGATGGTAAGTTTAGGGAGGGATATGTTGATATTCTGGGGCATGTTGATATTAAGGTAGTGGTGGTGAAAAATAGAATTCTCTACATTAATATCAGGCCTGATGAGATCTAACCAAGATAGTGACAACAGGAAAAGGTGGAGATTGCTGGGTCTTGACAGAGATCTTTGTATTCTCTTTAGCCACAGGCAAGGTTCTAGGAAACTGGAGAACGACTAATGTTCTTTAGTTTAAGGAAGGGCAACAGGATAATCCAGGAAATTACAGACCAGTCAGCCTTACACCAGTAGTACAGAAATTATTGGAGAAGATTCTTAGGCACAGGATATACTTGTATTTGGAAAAAAAGTCTTATTAGGGATAATCTGCTTGATTTTGTGCAGGAGAGGTTTTGTCTCACGACACTGAGTTTTTTGGGGAAGTGACGATGATCAATGAAGGTAGGTCACTGGATGTTTCCCACATGGACTTTACTAAAACATTTGACAAGTTCCCTCAATGTAGGTTGGTCCAGAAGATTAAACTAAATTGGATCCACATTGAGCTGGTATGCTGAATACAAAACTGGCTTGGCTACTAAAAAACAGAGGGTGTTTTTAAGAGTGAAGATCTGTGACTAGGGGTGTTTCACAATGATCAATACTGGGGCCTCTGCTAGTGTACGATATCCATACAAATGATGTGGGTGAAAACGGTGGTCTGATCAGCAAGTTTGCAAACGTACAAAAATAGGTGGACAGTGAGGAAGGTTGTCAAAAGATATAGCAGGAGAAAGTGAGGATTACAGATGCTGGAGATCAGAGCTGAAAATGTGTTGCTGGAAAAGCGCAGCAGGTCAGGCAGCATCCAAGGAGCAGGAGAATCGACGTTTCGGACATAAGCCCTTCTTCAGGTTTGATACAGCAGGATATATAGATCAACTGGAAAGTAGGCAAGAGAAATGGCAAATGGAGTTTAATCTGGACATGAGAGGTGATGTATTGGGAGGTCAAATGCAAGAGGAAAGTATACAGTAAACGGCTAGACCCTTAGGAGCATTGATATACAGAGGAATCTTGGGATGCAAGTTCACAGTTCCCTAAAAACGGCAACATAGGTGAATAAGGTGGTAAAGCTCGCATACATCATCAGTCAAGGCACGGAGTATACTGCGGCTGTATAAAACTTTAATTAGACCACATTTGGAGTATTGTGTGCATTTCTGGTCACCTACAGGATGGGTATATAGGCTTTGGACAGAGTACAAAAGCAGTTTAACAGGGTGTTGCCTAGATTGGAGTGTTTGGGCTATTGAGCAGAGATTGGACAAACTTGAATTGTTTTCACTGGAGCATTGGAGGCTGAGGGACAACCTGATAGAAGTATATATAATTATGAAAGTCATTTTGTAGGGTTGATAATCAGAGTCTCTTTCCCAGGGTGGAAACATCAAAAACTAGTGGCATAGGTTTATGGTGAGAGGGGAAAGCATAAAGGAAATGTGCTAGACAAATTTATTTTTACACAGAGGGAGATATAGTTGTCTGGAATGCACTACCAGGGAAGGTGGTAGAAGCAGATACATAAGCAAGCCCAAGAGACATTTAGACAGATGCATGAACAGGCAGGGAATATGGGAATACAGATCCTATGCAGGCGGGTGGGATTAGTTTGGAATGGCATCATGGCCAGCACAAATATGGTGGTCTGAATGGCTTGTTTCCGTACTGTACTAAAACTACTTACAATACTCCATATGTGGTCTTACTAGCACTTTGTACAGGTGCAGGAAGACTTCACAATGCTTATACTCCAACCCCCTTGAAATAAGGGCTAACATTCCATTAGCCTCCCGCAGCACCTGTTTGATAGCTTTTTTGTGTTACATGCACAAGTACCCCAAATCCCTTGTGTTGCAGCTTTCTGCAGTTTTTCTCAATTTAAGATTTCTTTTTCTTCTCCTTTCCAAATGAACAACTTCACATTTTCCCACATTATAACATGTATTTCTTCAACACAAATTGGCTTTAATGCAATTGAAGAATTTAGACTGTTATTTGTGGAACATGTACTTTCCTTGCCTGTATTGGCTATAATACAATTCTAGCCCCAGTAGCGCAATGGAGCATCTACTGCATGATTTTCTTATAATGTGAGATCGCATGAGAACGGAACTATTGCGTTACATATTAGCACTGGCTGTACTCCATTTGCCAACTTTTTGTTCACATACATGATCTGTCAATATCTCTGAACAAAAATGGAAATTGTTGGAAAAGCTCAGCAGGTCTGGCATCTGTGGAGAGAAATCAGAGTTGACGTTTCGGGTCAAGTGACCCTTCCTCAGAACTATAAACGATTTGCTTCCCTTTTGCAATCTGTCTTTCCACCTATTTTTGTGTTTGCTGCAAATTTGGCTGCAGTGCATTCAATTCTTTCCTCCAAGCCATTAACAGATGTTGTGAACAGCTGCAGTCCCAACACTCATCTTTGTGGAACTCCATTGGTACCACGTCACCAACCTGAAAAAGAACCCCATATCCTCACTGTTCCCTGCCGATCAGCCAGTTCTCTATCCATCCCAATATACTACCTTCAACACTGTCGGCTCATTCCTTATAACAATCTTTTGAGAGTTACCTTGTTGAAAACTCTGGAACAGCTATTTGCCTATAGCCCCATTAGTTTGTTGAATGTACTTCTCCAGTGATGGTGGTGGCACTTAAATCCTCCCCCCATATTCTTTATTAATGGAACAAAGTATCCTCCACTGTAAAGATTGATGCAAAATATCTGCTTTGAAAGGGTGCTCATGGCATTAATCAACTCCAGCCTCCCCACTACTCTTGACCCACTCCAATTTTCCTACTGGACCAACAGATCCACGTCAGATGCCATATCACTTGCCCTTCACTCCTCCCTCTGCCTGCCAGTGCTTGCTTACTGTCTTCCCTGCTAAACTATCAGCCCAGTTGTTTCTGACAAGTTTCTCACTCTCGACCTAAATATTAAATTCTACCATGTTATGATCACTACTTCCTCAGACATCTTACACTCAAAAATTAGTTATTAAATATGTCCCATTACCCAACATTAGATCCAAGACACCTGCTTCATGGTTAGCTTGACATTGCTCTGGGGAAACTCTCCTTAATGCATTACCCTTTTCAATTTGACTAACCCCAAACAACATGAAGATTGAAGTCATCCATAATTGTTCTCTATTCTTTTTACATGCTCCTATTATTTGTTGATTCAAAGCTTTTCCCCCCACAGCATGGGTTCTGCACACTACTCCTACCACCGTCTTCTTTCCCTTGCTGTTTTTTTTTAAAACTTCATCAAAGGACTGCACATCATCAAAGTCTAAATCTCTCACCACTGACCTTATTTCATCTCTTTTTAACAGCGCTACACCACCACCTTTTGCATCCCTCTGTTTTTCTGAAAGGTCAAATATCCTGAATGTTAAGTTCCTAGTTCTGATCTCCTTACAACCATGTTTTCACAAATGGCTACAAAATCATATTTAGTTACCTTGATTTGTGCTATCACTTCACCTAACTTATTTCAAATGCTTCATTCTTTAAGATAGAAAGCCTTTAAATTTGTTTATCATTGAATTCTATTTTTAAAGATTTGGAGAACGTGTTCCTCTCGTAAAAGAGAAAAGAATGAGAGTGCCATAAATTTAAAATAATGAGCAAAGAAAGCAAATGGAAGAGATTGAATGCCCTGTCAGGGCAGGGTGTCTGTGTCTGCACTAGTTTCACCTTCTATTCACACCATGACCTGGAAAATTTCATTTACATTTTTCTTTCAAATTTCCAACCTTCCCTTGCCTTCAGTTGGTCCACCTCAGAATCTTGTCTTCCTTTTCTTCATTTCTGGGCATTGGCTTTCTACTAATAATGTTCACTATTCCCACAGTGATCCTGACTACACTTGTACTTCATGTAAAGACACCATTCCATTCTCCCAGTTTCTCAGTCATGTGCTTTCCATTACAATCACACCAACACGTATTCCTTTTCCCACAAATAAGGATTCACATCCACCTCGGTCGACAGGCTCCTCCACTACAGGAGAAAGTGAGGTCTGCAGATGTTGGAGATCAGAGCTGAAAATGTGTTGCTGGAATGAAGGGCTTATGCCCGAAACGTCGATTCTCCTGTTCCCTGGATGCTGCCTGACCTGCTGCGCTTTTCCAGCAACACATTTTTAGCTCCTCCACTACAGGGCCTTGGTGAGGCCACACCTAGAATATTGTGAGCAGTTTTGGTCTTCTTTTCTGAGGGAAGGTGCTGTTGCTCTCTGGAGAGTGCAGCGAAGGTTTACCAGGCTAATCCCAGGGATGGTGGGACTGATGTATGAGGAGAGATTAACTCGGTTAGGATTGTTTTCGCTGGAGTTCAGATGAATGAGGAGGGGGATCTCACAGAGACCTATAAAATTCTAACACGACTAGATAGGGTAGATGCAGGGAGGATGTTCCTAATGGTGGATGTGTCCAGACCAGAGGTCACAGTCAGAGGATTCAAGGTGGACCACTTAGGACCGAGATGAGGAGACATTTCTTCACCCAAAGAGTGGGGAGTCTGTGGAATTCATTACCACAAGAAGTAGCTAATGCCAAAACATTGAATGTACTCAAGGGACAACTAGATATAGCACTTAGGTGAATGGGATCAAAGATTATGGAGAGAAAGCAGGATTAGTCTATTAAGTTGGACAGTCAGCCATGATTGTGTTGAATGGTGGAGCAGTCAAGAATGGCCGAATGGCCTCTTCTGCTCCTATCTTCTATGTTTCTATGTAAATCATGGACCTCTCTGCTCTCATCCCTTTCCCAGGCTTACTGATCCATGACAGATTTTCCCGGTCTCCATTTTCCATCCCTTCAGCTGTGTTTTAGGGATCAACCCCTGTGATTTCCACTAACCATATAATCACAAAGCGCCTACCTCCCATTTCAGCACATTAAAAACACTGTTTACTCCATGACACACTGGGTCACTCGTCAGTTACTCCAACACCCTCTTCTTTTCCTATAGCACTATTCTATGCACCGCATGAGATACAACATCCACCCTTTCACCTTTTCTCCATTCGAGGCCACAAACATGTCTTTCTGGTGAAACAGTGACTTAGTGAGAAATCTTTCAATTAAGTCTACTGCTTACAATGTGCTCTCTTATTCACCACAACCTAAACGCACAGTGGATGACTGCTACTTCACCCATTACCACTTTTGGTCATTTAATCTTCGACCTATTAGTTTCCCATTTGTCTTTCCGCTGCCTCTTAGAATGTTCAAAACCTATTCTTATTGCATCATTCTTCAGTTCTGAAGAAGGGTCACTGACCTGAAACATTAACTTTGTTTCCTCTCAACATATGCTGGTGGATCTGAATTTCTTCAGCATTTTCAGTTTTTATTGATTAATTAAGTAGGTCTTTGCTTATTCTCCCAGGTACAAAGGCAAATGTGAACAATCTCATGTTCCAAAAACTAAGACAAGCTGTCACTATATCACTGAACAAACGCAAACAGAATATTTGCTTTCATACTGTAACTCACAAATGAACTAGTGTGACATTGGTGACTGGACAAAAACCACAGAGCCTGTTCTTTTGGGCCAAAGGCAGATGTCTGACACCTAAATGATGATAAAGACCCTCATACCTCGCAGCTCACTGGTGGAACTTCTAAAGGTCGACGTTCACTTATTTTATCTGTCAAATTGTGAAATGATTTAGAATTCAAGCTATTGAACATCTCTCCATTTCTATTACTTGTTGCAGATCTTATATTAAATAACTGTGGTTGTCACCTTCATATACAAAGTACTGAAGTCTCTAAAGTAGGAAGAGAATGAGAATGTCTCGCAAAGTTACAGTGGAAGTGGAGAACAAAAACCTTACATGACCTACAGCTCCACCTGCCAGAGCTAGCTCTGCGTCTGAATGCAAGTGCTCCAAACACACTGTGCTCTGTACCACCTCTAATCCACGTCCAATAGCTTTTGATAGAGTCTCTGCTTCAAATAACATTTCAATTAATATTACATTTCCTTCTCTTTCACCCCTGAATTCTCTGACTACGTTGAGAGTTGATGCTTCCTAGTGAGGGAGAATTTTGGAAAAAGGTTGTAATGGCATAATCGAGACAAAAATGGTCATAGCAAACACCTAGGGAGAACTAATGCCATCTTTAATGATGAAATTAATAAAATTGTTGTTTTGCCATAATTTTGTAGGAAATTCCAGTGTTTTTAAACATATTGCTTTCATAGCAGGACAAGTAAAATGGTGAAGGATCAAATGTGCACTGGAAAATTTTATGATCACGTCGTGAAAGGCAAACATCCAACAATTGCACTAATTGTGCAAACAGTAAAACTCGTGAACAATAATACTCAGTGTTGCAGGTTTGTGGACCTTAAAGTATCAGAGAATCATTTTCAAAGACATTCCTAGATGGAACTAAGAATCTTCTGGTGTAACATTGCTTCCTAAGTTTAATTATATAGAGAAATGAAAGCAACACTTATTGTGTTCCATGGAAATATAAAACAAGTGGTGCCAGAGTTCCACAATAATTGAAACAGAGGGGGATCCAGGCTGGCTGCTACACTGAAGGCAAAGTGGAGATGGGGGGGTGCGGCGAGAGGAATAGAGGTGTTGAACCGTTGATATAGGAGAATCTTTAGATTGAATCTGTGACTTTAAACACTGTTTCAGCATCAGTCAGCACTTGATTTCATTTACTATGCTTTGGTTAATGTACTTACCTAAAACATAAGCAGCGACTAATTTCTGATTGACACTTAAGTGGAGGTAAACAGGCACCAGAGATTCTGCTTCCCCAAGTGTTGGTAACATTAATGCTATGATACAGATGATTCCCAGGAAGACTGTAAGTAAACTCGGTCCCGAAGAGGCAGTTCTGGATTCTGAAAATCAATTAGATGATTGAGCGATATACAAAATCAAACTATACAGCAGAGACACAGGAGGTAAAACATTAATTTCATGCTAGGATCTTGATTTTCTCTGTAGAGAATCTGGTCAGGTCTGTAATGGTTGCGTATGCACTCGTGTCGAAGATAAAGTTATTTCCACAAATACAATGTTTAAAGTCACCACTGTTTTTTATTTGAATGCTGTGTTTATGCAGCAAAAAGCCACTTAACTGCACAATGCTCAACAGAAAAATCCTAGCAAATGCTGACAGATGTCATGAGCTAGCAGAAATAGAAATACACTTGTTATTTCTTATCCCTATCGTCATGCAAGGGCTAGGCCCAAGTTCAATTCCTACTATGTTGCTTATGGTCAAACAGCTCTTTGAAATTCAGCCATGAGGTCAGCTGTGGGAAGCTTGAGACAGCTGAGTGCCACTGCATCTGCACCCACAGGGGGAGATGAAACTACTGAAACTTAACATCAACTGAGGACAGTATTCACTTAGTGTGGGTAGTCAGTTCCTGTAAAGAGTCAAATGGTAATAGTTCCAAACAGTCATATTGGATTTGAAATGTTAACTTCCATAATGTTGTCTGACCTACTGAGTTTCTTCAGCATTCTTTTCATTTTAGATTTTTAGCATCTGCAGTATTTTGCTTTGAAACAGCAATGACTTTGTCACAAAGGCAATTACATTTTTACAGAAGAAGTTAGAAACAGGGAGCCAGCAGTTGTGGGTGCACAGCTGTGTTTCACAGGAACACAAGAACAGGAGTAAGCCATTCAACCCCTCAGGTCTGTTCTGCCATTCAATGAAATCGCAGCTGATTCGTGGCCTGTGACTTGTGGCCCATATCCTTTAATACATTTACTTAACAAAAAATTTATTTATCAAGGATTGAAAATTAACTGCTGATCGAGCATCAACTGCAGGTTGTGGAAGAGTGTTCCAAACCTCGACCACCCTTCGTATATACAGATGCTTCCGAACATCTCTCCTGAACAGTCTGGTCTTACATTGTAGGCTATGCCCACTAGTTCTAAAATATCCAACCAGTTTATTTTTATCTTCCCTGTCTTTTCCTTTTACTATCTTCTATACATTGATCAGATCACCTTTAACCTTTTAAACTCGAGAGAAAACAGGCCTAATTTGCATAATCTCTCCTCATAATTTAAATCCTAAACTCCAGGTATCATTCTTGTAAACCTACATTGCACTGCCTCTAAAGCCAATATATTCTGTGCACAGATCTGCTCACATACTCCAAATATGGCTAATCATTGTTTTGTATAGCTGCAGCGTAACATCTGAGCCCTTAAACTCGAGTCCTCTGGATATACAGGGGAACCTCAATTATCCAAACGAGACGGGGGGGGGTGGCATTATTTCGATCAGATAATTGATTATTCAGTTAATTGATTCAATGCCTCTCCTCTGGGGCTCGGAGTTTTCTGAAGTGTCCTTTTTCCTTGCTTTGCCTGCATTGCTCCCGCCCTCTGTCTCAGGGTTTGTTTCTGAGCAGGCACACACGTGTGTGTGTGTAAGGAACCTGCAGCATTGCTGAAGCCCCCCCCCCCCCCAAATTAGTTCAATGGGATTGACAAAGCACTTGCCTAGTTCATTGCCTGTTCAGGACACTAGGCAGCAGCACAATGCGAGTGAGGCCCCTCCCCTCATACCCCACCCCCAGTCCGTCCACCCAATCCCATCCAAGCCAGCCCCCAGCCCACCCCCCCGTCTACCCACCTAACCCTGTTCAACACTGCTCCTTGTCTGCGCCCCCATCCCCTTCCGACCCGGGTGCCCTGGCCAGCTCCAGTGAAACCCACCCATCTCCCACCTTCACCGGCACAGCCGGACTGACACCAAAAGCAAAACTGCTGCTGCCTTTTTTTGGGGGTGGGGGGTGGAGGGGGGTGAGAGTCTCACAATAGCACACAACATTTTGACAGGTTCCACGTTTGCCCTATACAGGACAATGTTGGAGAGATTATCTGGGGAAGGGGGTTTAGGGTACACCCCTGTGTAGAATTCCAGGGAAAGTCTGGGGTGAGAGAGAGCGATAAGACAGGTGGTCAGTCATTTGGAGACGGTGCCTGGGCTCCCATCAATGTCCAGAACTGTTCTCAGCTGCATTTCAGTTAGCAGAGTTCGTTTTTAATCATTGCAAATAAAAGATGCGATCAGTGTTGAAACAGCTCTTTGATGTAATATTTCTATCGGGACCTTGAGATCTTCTTCGGACAATCCGAAATTTGGATTATTGATATTCAGATAATCGAGGTTCCTCTGTAAAGGCCAACACTCCGTTAGTTTTCTTGATTACTTTTTGTACCTGTCACTGGCATTTTAAATATCAATGCACCTGAACCCCCAAGTCTCTTGGCACATCCATTGTATTTAACTTCATGCCATCTAGAAAGTACACCCATCTATCCTTTCTCAGTCCAGCATTTAATTAAATTAGAATAAGTCTACTGCAGAAAACATCACTTTAAAGCAGAGTTCAGTTGATATTCTACGTGCTAGTTAGAAGGGTCAAGAAACGTGCCTGACTACTGAATGACTAATAGCTAGTTAAACTTCTGAGAAAGCCAAGTTAATAGGTGGAGTACAGGATGTTGATATCACCAGCTAGGCCAATATTTATTTCCCATCCCTAACTGGCTGCCTTCTTGAACTGCTGTAAGTCCATCCAATGTCGATATACACCCACACCGTCAGGAAGAGTTAGAATTAGAGTTCCAAGATTTTGACTCAGTGACAGCAAAAGCACAGCAATACAGTTCCAAGTCAGGAAGGTATGTGGCAAGGAGGAGAATTTGCCAGTGATGTTCCCAGCCTCTGGTGCCATCATCCTTCCCATCAGAATTTGAAGCCTTATATATTAAACCTTCTCTGCAGCTGTATCACTACATTCTGTTTTATCACCCTGATGTACTTGTGTAAAGTATGCATGATTTGTCTGGTTAGTAAGCAATACTATATTTTTCACTGTACCTTAGTGCGTGACAATAATAAATCAAATATCTACTTTAAGCACAGCCAACTATGCTTGTACTTTGTCTTTATCAAAATTTAGATCACCCAGTGTCTTAATTATCTTCTCTTTCACTATGATTTTACTGTATCTTTGCCCTTATTTACTAAGTTGCAAACTCATATCTCATCCATGTTCCCTGCCTCCACGTGGCAGTTTGATAACAGTGGGGAAGGATCCATTCTTGAAACTGTACGTGTTTCAAACGTTTGTACATTCAACCTGATGAAAGAGGGTGAAAGACAGCATAACCAGGATGGGAAGATGTTGATTATGTTAGCTGCTTTTCCAAGGCAGCAGCAAGTGTAGACAGAGTCAATGGAAGGAAAGCTGGTTTGCGTGATGGACTGGTCTGCATTCACAACTTCCTAATTTCTTGCAGTCTTGGGCAGAGCAGTTGCCGTACTATGCTGTGATGCATTCGAATAGGATGCTTTCTAATGGTGCATTTATTAAAATTGATATGTCCTTGAAGACGTGCCTGTTTTCCTTAGCCTTCTGGGGAAGTAGAGGCATTGGTGTGCTTTCTTGACTGTAGCATCGATGTGGATGGACCAGGATAGATTGTTGGTGACATTTACTCCTTGGAACTTGGAGCTCTTGACTACATCCGTCTCAACACGACCAATGCAGCCAGGGATGTCTCCTCCTCCATTTCCTGAAACTGATGACCAGCTCCTTTGTTTTGCTGACATTGAAGGAGAGATTGTTTTCCTTATAGCATGCCACATAGCTATCTACCTCTTTCTTGTACTCTTGTCTCGTCGTAGTTTGAGATCTGACCCATTACGGTGGTGTCATCAGAAAACTTGTAAATGGAGTTAGAGCTGAATTTGGCCACACAGTTGTAGTGCATAAGGAGTATAGTGAGGGGTTGAGTATGCAGCCTTGCGGGCACTGGTGTTGAGAATTATTGTGGAGGAGGGGGTTGTCACTTATCATTATTGATTGCGGTCTGCGGGCCAGGAAGTTGAGGTGCAGAAGGGGAGCAGAGTCCTAGGTCTCGGAGTTTGGAGATGAGTCTAGTTCCCTTTTGGGTCTCAATTGGACACACTATTCCTCCACCTTTTCACTATTTTTATGCTTATGGAAGACTTCTGAATTCTCTTTTATTGTCTGCCAGGATCTTAATTTCACTTTGCTTCTTTTATTTCCTTTTTGAACTTTCTGAATTTAGCCAACTAAATTTGCTACCAATCGAACATCTGTCATATGCAGCCTTACTCTGCTTCATCTTCCTCTCTACCTCTTTCGTAATTAAAGGAGCTCTTGAGTTGTTCAGCCTGCCTTTTTTTTTTAAAATGGCAATATATCTCAACGGCATCCAAATGATCTCCTCTTTAAAGGCAGCCCATGGCTTGCTACAGTTTTATTCAACAATACTACATTTGATTCCAGTTTACCATGGCCAGATTCATTCGCAATCCAGTGAAGCTGGTTCACTCCAGACTTCGTCATCCTTTTCCACGGTTAACCTCAACAATGTGCTAAAGTCATGGTCTCCTAAATATTTCCTGACTGCCACTTGATCAATCTGTCACATCTCATTCCCAACAGTGCCTTCTTTCTCATTGAACTGGACACATAATGCTATAGGAAATTCTTCTGTACACACTCTAGGAACTCTCTGTTCTTTGCATTCCAGTCTGTAGTAGAATAATAGAGATCCCTCAATATAACTACTGTACAGTTTTTGGATTACTCAGTAAATTTGCCCCTATTAGGTGATTTATAGACTACATCTTACACATTACCTCTACACTCTCTTAACTATCCAAACAGTTTCAGACTTGGATCTATCCAACACTAACATTCTCCTCCTCCTTTCTTCTCCAAACATCAAAGGATATTTAATGCCTAGCTCTGTCCTGTTTTGAGGAAGGTACTCGTTATTGCTACCCAATAGCTACCTGCAGCTCACCTGTCTTATTTCATTAAATTATTTTCTGAATGATCTACCTGGTTCTCCTGCTAACCATTTTCATCTCACACTATCAATATGAACTTCTAGCCCTTTCTCCATCATGTGATCATCCTGCATTTAATTATTCACTTTAATCTCTCCCATGGCATAGCTTAAAATGTTGACAGAAGAAGTGACAGTAAAATCTACCTACCCTGCTGGAATGAGGTCTGTTCAAAAAACACAGCTTCTGCAAGATGTTCTTTGATGTGTTTGTCCTCCTCCTCCTTCTGTTGTTGCTCCTTTGTTGATGGGAGGAGAACAGAAATCACCTCTTTTTTACCCAGTGCTTTCCGCTGGCTTTGTTCAGACACTTGTAGCCGAAACTTGTCTATGATTCCATAGTGGCATGGTCGCACATCTCGATGGCGAATGACGCTAGAAATGGGAGAGAAAAAAAACAGTTCCTACCTTTCATCGAGTAAAACAGCCAATTGCAACTACAGGATACAAACAGAAACGTAGAAAATAGGAACAATAGTTTTCCATTCGGCCCTTTGAGCCTGCTCCACAATTCAATGTGATCATGGCTGATTGTCCAACTCAGTACCCTGTTTGTTTCCTTCTCATACCCTATGATCCCCTCAGCACTGAGAACCATACCCGCATCCTTCTTGAACGTTTTGGCCTCAACAGTTTTCCATGGCAAAAACTTCCACAGGCTCACCACTCTCTGGGTGAAGAAATTTCTCACCTCCGTTCTAAATGGCCTAGCCCATATCGTAATACTGTGACCCCTAATTTGGGATTCCCCAATCACTGAGAATATCTTTCCTGTATTTATCTTGTTAGGCCCGTTAGAATGTTACAGGTTTCAATGAGATTCCTCGTCATCCTTCTGAACTCCAGTGAATATAGTCCTAATCGATCCATTCTCTCAGCATTTGTTGGTCCTGCCATCCCAAGAATCAGTTTGGTAAAGCCTTGTTGCAATCCCTCCATAACCACAACATCCTCCCTCAGGTTAGGAGTTCAAAACTGCATGCAATACTCCATGTGGTCTCATCAAAGATCTGTTCAATTGCAGCAAGACATCCCTGCTCCTGTACTTGAATCCTCTCACAATGAAGGCCAACATAGCATTTGCCTTCTTCATTGCCTACTGCACATGCATGCTAACTTTCAGTTACTGATGTACAAAGACACCAAGGTCTTGTTGCAGCACCGCCATTCAGATAATAATCTGCCTTCTTGTTTTTGCTACCAAAGTGAATAACCTCACCTTTATCCAGAGGACCTGAGCACCCCATAAAGAACAAAGAACAAAAAATTTACAGCCCAGGAACAGGCCCTTTGGCCCTTCAAGTCTGAGCCGATCCAAATCTACCATCTAAACCTGTCAGTCAATTCCTAAGCATTTGTATCCCTCTGCTCCCCATCTACTCATGCATCTGTCCAGACGCATCTTAAATGAATCTAACGTGCCTGCCTCTACCACCTCTGCTGGCAACGCGTTCCAAACGGCCACCATCCTCTGTGTGAAGTACTTGCCGCGTGCACCCCCCTTAAACTTTCCAGCTCTCACCTTGAAAGCATGACCTTTCGTTATTGAATCCTTCACCCTGGGAAAAAGCTTGTCTCTATCCACCCTGTCTATACCCTTCGTGATTTTGTAAAACCTCAATCAGGTCCCCCTCAATCTCCTTTTTTCTCGTGAAAATAAACCTAACCTACTCCGTTCTACTCTGGGGTCAACTGCAAATTAAAAGCTTCAACTTCATAGAATACTCACTGTGCTCTTCTCATTTTGCGATTTCCTGGTTTAGAAATTACAATGGAGAAAAGCAGGAAGCACCAACTTCACAGTTGCATTACATGGTAACATATATCACCAAGCCATTTAAGGAATTATGAGGTCAAGTGACCAAACATTTGGCCAAAGAGTTAGGTTTTAACGCACATCTTAAACATACACATGTAGATCTAGAAACAGACATAGATCCTTTGGCCCCTTGAGCCTTTACAACCATTCAATAAAGTCGATTGTGTTTTGAATTCCAGATTCCCATCTACACCAATACCCTTGACTCCCACGTCCCACACGAATCAAAATACCCGTCTCAAAAAATTTTCTCCCCTGCTTTCTGAAGCAAAGTGTTTACAGCTCAGGCAACTGAAGGCACAGCCGCAACAGTCGACTGGATAAAACTGGGGGTGCACAGAAGGCCAGAATGAAAGGACTGCAGGTGTCTCAGAGGATTGTGGGTTGGGGTACATTACAGAGATAGGGAGGGGTGATGACATAAAGTGACTTGAAAACAAAGATGGGAATTGTAAAATCAAGCTGTTATGTGACAGGAGCCAATGTAAGGCAGCAAAAACAGGGGCAATAGTGGAACAGGACTTAAGGAGAGTTAAGACACAGGAGATGGAGTTTTGTGTGGATTCTTGTTTACAGAATATAGCATGTTGGAGACAATCCAACAGTACGTTGCAAGCAATTCTAGTTAATGAAAGGTCAGAGCAACAGAAAAGTTGAGAGGGGATGAATGTGGGCAATTTAACAGAGATGAAAGTATGGGAACACACACAACTCAAAAGAAGTTACATGCCTGCCAATCAGTCAGCAAACTTTAGTGAGGCAAAGGGTTTACGGTTCACGCTCTATTCTGCTACCTGGGCGTATCATCGAGATTGTCAGAAAGTAAGAAATGCAATCAGCCTTTCAAACCTGCTCTCACCTTCCCTAAGATCATGGCTAATTTGATGGTGGCCTGAACTCTACTTACCAGCCTGAACCCCCATAATTCTTGACTCTCTGGTAGATCAACAGCCTGCTTCACTCAGCTTTCAATACACTCAATGATGCATCCATCACAGCTCACCCAGGCAGAGAATTTAAAACAATTTTTCTCAAAAGATAAAATTCGTCCTCATATCAATCTTAAAGGGGAAACACATTATTCAATTTGATGGAGTATGGAAGGAGCGCTGAGGGAGCCCCACGCTTTACAAGGGTCAGCGCTGAGGGAGCCCCGCGCTTTACGAGGGTCAGCGCTGAGGGAGCCCCGCGCTTTACAAGGGTCAGCGCTGAGGGAGCCCCGCGCTTTACAAGGGTCAGCGCTGAGGGAATGAGACACTGTCAGAGGGTCAGTGCTGAGGGAGTGCCATACTTTTGAGACATGCTAGAGTCAACACGCTGGAGTTAAAGACAACGCATATCTCACCCAGTTTTCCAATAACGTAACAGATTCAGTTGACAGGCATTCTTCACTTACATGTCGACACAGCACTGAGGCTTCACTGCACCTGCAGCATCAACAACAACATATTTGTTTGGGGCTGTGCACAAAACTGAAAAGACAAAAAAAGAAACATTTACCGCTTAAAGGAGCTTTACCACTGAAAATCATTTACTCTAAGTCAATGTGAAATTGCAGACGTACCTTTGAATTTTAAGGCAAACTCGTACGGGTTGTAAAGAGTCAACACTTGTTTGTGTGTTGATTGATCATCTGCATAAAATATCAATTCTGTTGGAAATACAAAGACAGGAAGATTTCCTTCCACTAGTTCTGGCTGTCGCCTGTGTTGCTGCATTGGCACTGAATATTTTGGATGTTCTTGCTCACTTAAACTCTTTTAGGACACTTTTCTTGTTTTACAGTCCTCTGAACATTGTGTCAGGTCTGTAAAGACAAATAAAAATGAGGCTATTAGAAATGATATTGATCCAAGGCATGTGGTGCAGGGTTGCACAATAAATTTGTTTTGTCTTTTGATGCAGTCCTAGGGCATTAACTATGAATGAGTTGATATCATAAACATCCAACTGCTCACAAACAAAGTGATATTCTACTTTAGACCCACCGTTCAACCCATAATGAAAATCCATCATTTTCTCTCACTTGACTCCAATATAAAGAATGCAGAAAATTTCAAGGGCTAATAGATCAATCAAAGCTCCTTCCCCTTGTTCCTGATGAAGGGTTTTTGCTCAATGCGTCAATTCTCCTACTCCTCAGAAATGCAGCCTGATCTGCTGTGCTTTTCCAGCACCAGACCCTTGACTCCTTCCCTATGTTACTCAAACTCATTCAACCTGACAGCAAACAATCGAACATCCTATGGTTTTGACTCCACCTGATCGGAAACTCCCTCCCTAAAAGTCTTGTGGGTGACCCTATGCCCCAAAGACTGCAAAAGCTGAAAAAAACATTTGCTGAAAGCAATTACGAATAGAAAATAAATGCTGGCTTTACCAGAGACATCCACATCCCATGAATGAACAAAACTAAAATCATGGCTGATCATCCAACTCAGTACCTGGCTCCTGAATTCTCCAGATGCCCTTTGATCCCTTTAGCCCTGAGGACGATATCTAACAGCACAATGGCTCAGTAGATTGCACTGATGCCTCACAGCACTAGGAAACTGGGTTTGATTCCAGCCTCGGGTGACTGTCTGTGTGGAGTTTGCACATTCTCCCCATGTCTGCGTGGGTTTCCTCTGGGTGCTCCAGTTTCCTCCCACAATCCAGAGATGTGCAGGTTAGATGAGTTAGCCATGCTAAATTGCCCATAGTGTTCAGGAATGTTTGGGTGGCCCAAATGACCCGTTTCCATATTGTAGGGATTCTATGATTCTAACTCCTTTTGGAAAATGCTTCAAGTTTTATTTTCAACCTTCGTTGCCTACCAAGGAAATGCTTAATTTTTGTGCTTAATGCGGGAAATATATTGTTTTGACTTAGTCATATCTTCCCTGAATAGCCAGTTTCATCCTCTTCCAACATCAACAGTTCAAATCCTACAGTGAGAAAAATATTTAAATGCGGAATCAAGCTAACAAAAAGGAACAAGATAACTGGTGGGTAGCTGTGAAAAGTAAAGGTGAAGTGGAATAATGTAGAACCAACCAGATAAGAAAACTGTAACTGGGATTACAGCATTGAAATCCATTTTATAAGCTTCTAGGACAGATCCTGAGGAAGATCTACTTACAAAGTTCCAGTTCAACCTAAAAGCAACAGAATCAGAAATCGCACAGCACTATGTCTTTTCAATCTTTCCCCCTTTCATTATCTTCTCTCGTTTTATTTCAAGTTTTGTGTTGCTTTTACAATTGTGTCGAGGTCATTCAGAAGATTTTGAACAATGAAAAATGCTGCCTGACTGCTACATCTGTATATGTTCTCAAAGTGAAGTGATTACATATCCCTCACTCCACTCCTTAAAACCATTGTTGAAAGTTGAACCAGGCTAGCTGTAACTCAGGCCCTGAGCTGAGCTTCCAACTCTATAATTTTTCTGACAGTAACTCCAATTCTACCTATATTCATCTGCTGCTGAAACTCTCACCCATGCTTTCATTACCACAGTCTGAATATTCCAATAGTCTTCTACTGGGTGGCACCCATCTCCCCTTTTGAAAAAGCTTTCACAAGATTAGCGGTCTGCTGGCAAAGCTCTCACTTTTGCCCACCCCTTGAACTGAGTGGTTTGTGAGGCATTTCAGAGGACTATGGAATTAGATGAAGGTCAGACCAGATAAAAACAGATTTTTTTTTGTTCACTCATGAGATGAAGACGTCAATAGCTAGGCCAGCATTTATTGCCCTTCCCTAGAGGACATGAGTGAACCGAATGGGTTTTTCCAACAATCGACAATGAATTCATGGTCATCATTAATTCCAGATTCAGATTGTTACTGAATTCGAATTCCACCATCTGCAATGGCAGGATTCAAACCCAGGTTCCCAGGACATTACCTGTGTCTCTGGATTAACTGTCCAGTGATGATACCACTAGGCCATCACTGCCGCTCCCCGCACCAATTCCCCCCAATTCAGTACACCAGATGGATATTTACAACAATTAATGAGAATTTCATGGTCACGTTTTTAATTTCAAACTTATGAACTGAACTCAAATCCCATTAGATGCCCTAGTTGAACTTTAGCCGCTGTCCCCAAAGCATTAACTTGCTTTTCTGGATTATTAACCTACTGATAATAGCATTCACTGCCAAGTCCCCTCCATCACTGAGCTCAACCAAAATCTCCAAATTCTAAGTCTCATTTATGCTGCGTTCACTGACTATATTGGCTCCCAGTCTGACAACACCTCAATATTAAATGTGTTATCCTTAATTTCAAATCCCTGCATGATCTCACTCAGCCTTAGCTCCGAAATCTCAAGACCAACAATACTTTGAAATTTTCCTGCTGTTCTAACTCTGGTCTCTCAACAATCCTTGACTTTAATATGCCACCACTGACAAACAAGAGTAGTGGTGATACTATCAAACAAGAAATGTAGAGCCCTAGGTCAACAATCTAACAACATGGGTTCACAACTCATCCCAGTAGCCAGAGGATTTAAATTCAATGACTGAAATAGAAGATTAATATCAGTGATCATGACCACCACCTTGTCAATATTAATTAAAAAGACACAGATGAATTCACCAAGGAAAGAAATGCGGTGTGCTTACTCAGTGTGGATCATATACGTGATTGTACACTCATAGCCCCTGAAATGCTCTGTCAAAATAGAGTTATACTCAAGGCAGTGGTTTCGATGGCTTGAATCTTGGCAATGACCACCACATCCATTAAATGAAGGAAAACACTGGAAGCCATGTATTCCTCTACCTGAGCCTTATAGAGTCATAGAGATGGAGAGCAAGGAAACAGATTCTTCGGTCCAACTTGTCCATGCCAACCAGATATCCTAACCTAATCTAGTCCCATTTGTCAGCACTTGGCCCATATCCCTCTAAACCATTCCATTCATATACCTATCCAAATGCCTTTTAAATGTTGCAATTGTACCAGCCTCCACCGCTTCCTCTAGCAGCTCATTCCACACACGCACCACCCTCAGTGTGAAAAAGTTGCCCCTTAGCTCGCTTTTAAAATGTTTCCCCTATCACACTAAACTTATGTCCTTGAGTTCTGGACTCACCCAACCCAGGGAAGAAACCTTGTCTCCTAAGCTTCTCCATATTCCTCTTCAACCACAAAAACTTTGACCAAACCTTCGGTCACCTCAGAGTCATAGAGACGTATAGCACGAAAACAGACTTTTTGGCCCAACTTGTCCACGCCAACCAGACATTCTAACCTAATCTAGTCTCAGTTGCCAGCAATTGGCCCATATCCCTCCAAACCCTTCCTATTCATATACCCATCCTGATGCCTTTTAAATGTTGTAAATGTACCAGCCTCCAGCTCTTCCTCTGGAAGTTCATTCCATACATGCACCATGTTTTCCGTAAAAAAGTTGGCTCTTAGGTCCCTTTTCTATCTTTCCCCTCTCACCATAAACCTATGCCCTCTAGTTCTGGACTCCCCCAACTCAGGAAGAAGACCTTGTCTATTTACCCTATCCATGTCCTCCATGATTTTACAAACAACAATAAGGTCATCCCTCAGCCTCTGATGCTCCGGGGAAAACCACCCCAGCCTGTTAAGCCTCTCCCTTTAGCTCAAATCCTCCAACCTTTGTAAATCTTTTCTGAACCCTTTCAAGTTTCACAACATCGTTCCTATAGGAGGGAGACCAAAATTGCACACAATATTCCAAAAGTGGCCTAACCAATGTCCTGTCAAGCTGCAACATGACCTCCCAATTCCTAAACTCAATGCTCAGCCCAATAAAATAAAACATACCAAACGCCTACCAACCTGCGACTCTACTTTCAAGGAACTGTGAACCTACACTCCAAGCTCTCTTTGTTCAGCAACACTCCCAGGACCTTACTATTAAGTGTATAGGTCCTGCTCTGATTTGCCTTTCCAAAATGCAGCACCTCACATTTATCTAAAATTAAACTCCATCTGTCACCTGCCCAATACCTCCTTAAGGTTGTATTAAATTTTAACAGATCACACTCCCGTAGATTGGGCAGCTTACACACGCTGGTGAAGTGCAAGATGTTGTTAATTTATCTGGAAATATCCTAAAGATCTCTATTATGGCATCATTGATAATTCCATAGCTTTACACTCCAATGCTCCATCTCTGAATGAATTACAGTAGTTGTGGCCCTACCATTCGACCAGAAGTCCTCAGCTCAAGTCCCATCTGTTCAAATGTGTATCATAAAATGTTTGAGCAGGTTGATTAAAAATATTTAAGAACATTATTATCGCAAAATGCATGCCTTCATCCCATTCATGAATTTTACATGAATGATCCAGATTTACTCCTGATGTAATAGTAGTGTCACAAATTAGAGACACAAGTCACAAAACAAAAGTTCAATTCTCTCAAATCTTTATCTTTAATTCAGACTCTGATGTGGGAAACAGCAAAGCAGCTCCTCACTGCTGTTTTAACTTTGTAATCTCACCCTTATATCTCACTGACCAAGTATGGTACCCTATGCCTCAGGTGGGTTTGAGCAGGAACCAGAACACGCGCTTGAGGTCTGTCCAAATGAAATTATACCCTGTGATTAAAGTGAGTCCAAGCAGAAATCCACCTGAGCTCGAAGAGGGATCACGTGGAATGGGATCTGTGCTTGAGGTGGGTCAGAGCAGAACTGGACTCTGTGCTTGAGATAGCACCTCAGCACACCCCTGCACAGTTGGAGCAGGGCTTTCTATTGCTTACAGATTGACACGAAATGCACATTGAGAGTTACAGTCTTTGCACACTACAGAGGCATATCATATATAAATGAGACAATATGGTAAACAGTTAAAAGGAGAAGAACGTACAAGCTGTTTGGGAGAATTGGTGCAGGCAGAATGGCAGGGGCTTGGGGGTGAACTGTCCGTCAGATAACAATAGGCTAGTTTATGAACAATTAAAATTTTGTCACGAATAATGCACAAGGAAAGTGGTTAGTAATTCTCACCTTATGTTACTTTGAGTATCAATATGCAGGTCAATATATATACACACACTAAAAAGGAGCACCACACTGCATGTGTGAGGGAGAGAGTGAGAACGTGCGTGTGTGTTGGGGGAGTGGGGAAGAAGAGTTATGTGCTGGGGGAAGTGTCACCCAGTTGGATAGGGGTTCAGTGCTGAGGAAGCGCCGCACTGTCTGAGGGAGCGCCGCACTGTCTGAGGGAGCGCCGCACTGTCGGAGGGGCAGTGCTGAGGGAGCGCCGCACTGTCGGAGGGTCAATGGTAGTTACCCTAAGGCCTGGATTTCTCTCTCTGTTGCCTGTCTGTCCCCGAAGATCGGGCCTCCTCTTGTATCTCCCCGTTCTAGTTGCCGGTGTTTTGGCTACGGCCTGTATCCTGTGCCGGCCCCAGGGCCACAAGCCGCTCCCTTACCCTCAATCCGCCGCCTGACGCCCTCCGCTTCACTATCGCAGCGGCCGCCGGGATACTGGAGGAGCAGGGTTAGTCCTCCGGCCTGACGTCACCGAGAGTGAGGGAAGTGATTAATTTGGTAAATGTATCGCCAATGGTCAGGAGAGAATAAACATTAAACCTACACTGACATCAACCATCAGGAAAGTCTTGGAACTCTGTGAAGGAACACTTAACAATTCACTTAGACGAGACGAGCATAATAGGAGTACAACAAGTCAATGTCGTTTTATGAGAGAAATCTGTTTAAATTTCTTTTTAAAGATCTAACTGGTCGGGTGCACATCAGAGCAGTGAGATGCATTCAGAACCATAACAGTGAGAGTGCAGGACTAACATGCTCCCGTAAACACAAAGGGTGAGACCAAAAAGTGTAGAAACCCTGAATTGTCAAAGAATGTACAGGATTCAATGAAGGACAAAAAAGGGTGCTGATGGCTCAAAACTGCAGTTCCTCTAGAGGAGTTTAGAAAATGTAGGATCTTGCTTAAAAATGAAATTAGGAGAGCAAAGAGGAAATTTGAAAAAAAAAATTGGCAGGTAATATTAATGAAAATTAAGGAAAACGCTATTGGCCAAGTGTGGGAAAATAGGATTAGAATAGATGGACGTTTGATGATTAGTGTGGACACAATGGGCTGTAGAACCTATTGCTTTTTGCTGCAAAAACTCTTATGATGCTTTGATAGCTATGGAGGAACCAGTAGATGCTTCAACTTTTCAAAAATGTCAATTGGTATAATGCCACATAAAAGGTTAATATTCAGGTTCAGAGCTCATGGAGTTGGTGTGATATATAGGCACAGATAACAGATTGGTTTGTGACGATACTTTCACTTTCAAAAGGTAATTTTGTCCATGCTTTTTTTTAAAAAATAGGTCATAAAGGCAGAGGTGACGAGGGGATCTCGAAACAGCCTAGTTTAACATAGGCAGGGGAGCGGCCAGTTCAGGTTTTTTCTAGTTTAGTTTAGGTGTAGCAGTCAGAAGATGCTGGAGTCCAAGAAAGGTTCGAAGCTTCAGCAGATGATTCCTGATTGACTTTTCTCTCTGAAATCTCTTTGGAAGTTGTTCTCTCCTGCCTGTAAGAATCTATCTTTCAATTTACCTTTTTGCCAAGGAGTGTCTTTATGGGGTGTTACTGAATTGGAACAGCTCCTTAATTTAATCAGGTCAGTTAAGTTTTCCAATAGTTAAGTTATTCTGAACTCGGGTTTTCTTTTGTTTGTGTTTCAATTGTAGTGTTTAAATAAATTCTGTTTCAGTTAAAGCCGAGTGGTTTGACCAGCTGCATCACATCTGGAATATCCATTTCACATCTGCCTTTAAAATAAGAAAAAGTTAGGGTCTCGGCTACTTTCTTAAAATATTTCGAGGGTGTCTGGACTGGTCCATAACAGTTATTGGACAATAAGCAGAGGGTAGGAATAAATGGGATAACTAGTGTAGTGCTGTAAAGATCAATGCTGGGACCTTAGTTATTTACCATTTACATTAATTACTTTTAATATGCATTTGTGCAAGTATAGGGAACTATCACTTTAAGACTCCAATCGCCTGACATATGATGATGTCATCAGCCTCTTCAGGCAGGATATAATCCAACCTTGTGGCCACAGAATAAACATCTCCATAATAAAGCTCTGCTGTTTAACACTTCAGCTGATGGATCCTTCTTGGGAATTTCACACACAAAAAAAAACTGGTGACAAAGATAAAACCTGCTTCGGACCAACCAGATCAATCTGCTGATTTATTCAAACAAAGAATCATGGTCGCCAGTGCAGACCTTGGAGGAACTTCGATAAGTTCTCTGGCACCATACCCATTGCTGAAGATGATGCAAATATCTCTGCTAGGGGCCCCAAATTACTTCTCACAATGTCATGACATACATTTGATTAGGTCCCAGGGATTTATCTACCTTAAATATGTTTTAAGACTTCCAGACCTCTTCTGCTATAATCAGGATTTTTTTTCAAGATGTCACTGCTTTTTGCCCTAGCTTCCATGTCTTTCTCCACAGTTAGTACCAAGGCAAAATTTTCATTTAGTATTTTGCCCATCTCCAATAGTTATACACAAAAATAGCCTTGATCTTTAAGGGTTGAAAATGTGTTGCTGGAAAAGCGCAGCAGGTCAGGCAGCATCCAAGGAACAGGAGAATCAACGTTTCAGGCATTAGCCCTTCTTCATGAATGAGAAAAGTGTGTCCAGCAGGCTAAGATAAAAGGTAGGGAGGAGAGACTTGGGGGAGGGGCATTGGAATTGCGATAAGTGGAGGGAGGTCAAGGTGAGGGTGATAGGCCGGAGTGGGGTAGGGGCGGAGAGGTCAGGAAGAA
>NC_057733.1:4988313-4993061 GCF_004010195.1 Chiloscyllium plagiosum
AACTCAGCACCACCTTCCTAACCTGCAATCTTCTTCCTGACCTCTCCGCCCCCACCCCCACTCCGGCCTATCAACCTCATCTTAACCTCCTTCCACCTATCGCATTTCTAACACCCCTCCCCCAAGTCCCTCCTCCCTACCTTTTACCTTAGCCTGCTGGACACACGTTCCTCATTCCTGAAGAAGAGCTTATGCCCGAAACGTCGATTCTCCTGTTCCTTGGATGCTGCCTGACCTGCTGCGCTTTTCCAGCAACACATTTTCAGCTCTGATCTCCAGCATCTGCAGTCCTCACTTTCTCCTTGATCTTTAAGGGGCCTAGTTACTCTTTCATCCTTAATGTACTTATCTAATCTCTTTGGATTCTCCTTAACCTTGTGCCAAAGCTGTTTCAGGTCCCCTTTTTGCCCTTCAGATTTCCTTCTTGAGTGTCTCCTGCTCCTACTATACTCAAGGGATTCACTTGATCCCAGATCTCTATACCTCATATATGCCTCCTCTTTCTTGACCAGAGCCACAATATCTCTAGACATCCAATATGCTACTCCTCCCAGCCTGGGTCCCTCACACTGTCTCTGAACTCTGATTATCTGACTTTTGAAAGCATCCTAATTGCCAGTCATCTCTTTACCTGCAAACAGCCTACCCCAATCAACTTTTGAAAGTCCATGAGAGAGTGGCTAATATTGTGCCATTATTTAAGAAAGGCAGGAAGGAAAAGCCAGGGAACTAAAGACCGGTGAGTCTGACATCAGTGGTCATACAGTCATACAGCACAGAAACAGACCCTTCGGTTCAACCAGTCCATGCCGAACATCCCAAGTCAAACTAAACATTTTATCTATCTAGACTTCCAAAACGTTTTTGATAAGGTGCCTCACGGGAGGCTGCTGAGTTAGGTGAGGGCCCATGGTGTTCGAGGTGAGCTACTGGCATGGATTGAGGATTGGCTCTCTGACAGAAGATAAAAGGTTCTTTCATGGAATGGCAGCCGGTGACAAGTGATGTCCCTCAGGGTTCAGTGTTGGGGCCGCAGCTGTTCACTTTATATATTAATGATCTGGATGAAGGGACTCGGGGCATTCTGGCGAAGTTTGCGATGATACAAAGTTAGGCGAACATGCAGATAGTACTGAGGAGGTGGGGAGACTGCAGAAAGATTTAGACAGTTTAGGAGAGTGGTCCGAAATAGTTGATGAAATTCAACGTGAGCAAATGCAAATGCACTTTGGGAAAAAGAATACAGGCACGGACTATTTTCTAAATTGTGAGCAAATTCATAAAGGCAAAGTACAAAGGGATCTGGGAGTGTTAGTCCAGGATTCTCTAAATGTCCAGCAGAGATTCACACGGATGATCCCTGGAATGGTAAGCCAAACATACGATAAACAGCTGAAGATCCTGGGATATTATTCATTCGAGTTTAGAAGGTTGAGGGGAGATCTAATAGAAGCTTACAAAGATAATGCATGGCTTAGAAAGGGTGGATGCTGGGAAATAGTTTCCATTAGGCGGGGAGGATCCATGGGCATAGCCTTAGAATTAGAGGGGGTCAATTTAACACGGAAGTGGAGAGACATTTCATCAGCCAGAGAGTGCTGGGCCTGTGGAATTCATTGCCAAGGAACACAGTGGAGGCCGGGACTTTAAATGTCTTCAAGGCAGAGATTGGTAAATTATTGATCTCGCAAGGAATTAAGGGAAATGGGGAGAATGCGAGTAAGTGGTGTTGAAATGCACATCAGCCACGATTAAATGGCGGAGTGGACTCGATGGGCCGCATTGTCTTACTTCCATTCCTATGTCTTATGGTCTCGTTCCACCTGCCTGCTCCTGGCCCATATCCCTCCAAACCTTTCATATTCATGTACCTATCCAAATGTCTTAAGTGTTGTAATTATATTCACATCCACCACTTCCTCAGGAAATTCCTTCCACACGGTAACCACCCTCTGTATAAAAGATTTGCCTCTCATGTCTTTTTAAAATCTCTCTCCTGTCCTCATAAAAATGTAAGTTGCTGGAGTATTCTGGGAAACAGGGTTTACATTCATTTGCAAAGGCAAGGAGTTGATTAGGGATAGTCGGCATGGCTTTGTGGATAGGAAATCTGCCTCACAAACTTAATTGTGTTTTTTGGAAGACGTGACTAAGAAGATTGCTGAAGGCAGAGTGGCAGATGTGGTATATATGGATTTTAGCAAGACCTTCAACAAGGTTCCACATGGTGGACTGTTTATAAGGTTAGGTCACATGGAATCCAGCAAGAGGTAGCCAACTGGATACCTCCTTGACGGTAGGAGACAGAGGGTAGTTGATCATACTGGAGGACTGTGACCAGCAGTGTGCCACAAGGGTCGCTGCTGGGCCCACTGTTCATCATTCATACAAACAATTTAGAAGAGAATTTAGGAGGCATGGTTAGTATGTTTGCTGATGCCACCAACATTTGTGGTATAGTGGACAGTAAGCATGTTATCGAAGAGCACAATGAGATCTTGGTCAACTGGAGCAATGGGCGAAGGAAACTTGGACTGTTATAGAGTCATAGAGATGTACAGCATGGAAACAGACCCTTCAGTCCAACCCGTCCATGCCGACCAGATATCCCAACCCAATCGAATCCAACCTGCCAGCACCCGGCCCATATCCCTCCAAACCCTTCCTATTCATATACTCATCCAAGTGCCTCTTAAATGTTGCAATTGTACCAGCCTCCACCACTTCCTCTGGCAGCTCATTCCATACACATACCACCCTGTGTGTGAAAAAGTTGCCTGTATGTCTCTTTTATATCTTTCCCCTCTCACCCTAAACCTATGCCCTCTAGTTCTCGACTCCCAAACCCCAGGGAAAAGGCTTTGTCTATTTATCCTATCCATGCCCCTCATGATTTTGTAAACCTCTATAAGGTCACCCCTCAGCCTCCGACGCTCCAGGGAAAACAGCCCCAGCCTGTTTAGCCTTTCCCTATAGCTCTAATCCTCCAACCCAGGCAACATCTTTATAAATCTTTTCTGAACCCATTCAAGTTTCACAACATCTTTCGATAGGAAGACCAGAATTGCATGCAATATTCCAACAGTGGCCTAACCAATGTCCTGTACAGCTGCAACATGACCTCCCAACTCTGCACTCAATACTCTGACCAATAAAGGAAAGCATAGCAAACGCCTTCTTCACTATCCAATCTACCTGCGACTCCACTTTCAAGGAGCTATGAACCTGCACTCCAAGGTCTCTTTGTTCAGCAACACTCCCTAGGACCTTACCATTAAGTGTATAAGTACTGCTAAGATTTGCTTTCCCAAAATGCAGCACCTCGCATTTATCTGAATTAAACTCCATCTGCCACTTCTCAGCCCATTGGCCCATCTGGTCCAGATCCTGTTGTAATCTGAGGTAACCCTCTTCGCTGTCCACTACACCTCCTATTTTGGTGTCATCTGCGAACTTACTAACTGTACCTCCTATGCTCGCATCCAAATCATTTATCTAAATGACAAAAAGTACAGTACCCAGCAATGATCCTTGTGGCATTTCACTGGTCACAGGCCTCCGGTCTGAAAAACAACCCTCCATCACCACCCTCTGTCTTCTACCTTTGAGCCAGTTCTGTATCCAAATGAATAGTTCTCCCTGTATTCCATGAGATCTAATCTTGCTAATCAGTCTCCCATGGGGAATCTTGTTGAATGCCTTACTGAAGTCCCTGTAGATCACATCTACCGCTCTGCCCTCATCAATTCTCTTTGTTACTTCCTCAAAAAACTCAATCAAGTTAGTGAGACATGATTTCCCACGCACAAAGCCATGTTGACTATCCTTAATCAAGAAGGGCTTATGCCCGAAACGTCGATTCTCCTGTTCCTTGGATGCTGCCTGACCTGCTGCGCTTTTCCAGCAACACATTTTCAGCTATCCTTAATCAGTCCTTGCCTTTCCAAATACATGTACATCCTGTCCCTCAGGATTCCCTCCAACAACTTGGCCACCACCGATGTCAGGCTCACTGGTCTCTGGCTTGTCCTTATCACCCTTAAACTGTGGCACTGCATTTGCCAAACTTCAGTCTTCCGGCACCTCACCTGTGACTATCGATGATACAAATATCTCAGCAAGAGGCCTAGCAATCACTTCTCCAGCTTCCCACAGAGCTCTAGGGTACACCTGATCAGGTCCTGGGGATTTATCCACCTTTACCCATTTCAAGACATCCAGCACTTCTTCCTCTGTAATATGGACATTTTGCAAGGTGTCACCATCTATTTCCCTTCAGTCTGTATCTTCCATATCCTTTTCCACAGTAAATACTGATGCAAAATATTCATTTAGTATCTCCACCATTTTCTGCGGCTCCACACAAAGGCTGCCTTTCTGATCTTTGAAAGGCCCTATTCTCTCCCTAGTTACCCCTTTGTCCATCATGTATTTGTAAAAACCCCTTGGATTCTCCTTATTTCTATTTGCCAAAGCTATCTCATGTCCCCGTTTTGCCCTCCTGATTTCCCTCTTAAGTATACTCCTACTGCCTTTATACTCTTCTAAGGATTCATTTGATCTACCCAGTCTATACCTTACATATGCTTCCTTCTTTTTCTTAACCAAACCCTCAATTTCTTTAGTCATCCAGCATTCCCCATACCTACCAGCCTTTCCTTTCACCCTGACAGGAATATACTTTGTCTGGATTCTTGTTATCTCATTTCTGAAGGCTTCCCATTTTCCAGCTGTCCGTTTACCTGCGA
>NC_057733.1:4994302-5012838 GCF_004010195.1 Chiloscyllium plagiosum
TTCCTCAGCTATGCATTCATCTGCTCTATCCTCCTATTCCTGCCCTCACTAACTTGTAGCACCGGGAGTAATCCAGATATTACTACTCTCGAGGACCTCCTTTTTAAATTTCGGCCTAACTCTCTGTAATCTCCCTTCAGAATCTCAACCTTTTCCCTTCCTATGTCGTTGGTTCCAATGTGGAAAATGACCTCTTGCTAGCCCCTCTCCCCCGTGAGAACATTCTGTACCCACTCTGAGACATCCTTGATCCTGGCACCAGGGAAGTAACACACCATTCTGATTTTTCGCTGCTGGCCACAGAAACGTCTGTCTGTACCTCGTACTAGAGAATCCCCTAACACAATTGATTTCTTGGAACCTGGTCAACTTGTTGCATTAGAGCCAGTCTCAATACCAGAAACTTGGCTGTTCGTGCTACGTTCCCCTGAGAATCCATCACCCCCTACATTTTCCAAAACAGCATACCTGTTTGCAATGGGTATATCCACAAAAGACTCCTGAACTAGCTGCCTACCTATCTTACCTTTCCTGGAGTTAATCCATCTATGTGATTGTATCTGAGACTTTCCCCACTTCCTATAACTGCCATCCACCACATACTGTTGCTGTTGCAAATTCCTCATTGCTTCTAACAGTCTCTCCAACCGATCCATTCGATCTGATAAGATTCGCAGCCAACAGCATTTATGGCAGATATAATCCGCAGTAACCCTTAAACTCTCTTTAAACTCCCACACCTGACAAGAAGTACATATCACTCTATTAAAGGCCATTTTTGTTCCTTCACAATCTACAGTCTCAAAAAATAACACCGTCTTATTCCTCTACAAACACTGCCCCAGGTTATATTAATAGTATGGCTTATATTTTAAGTTTAATCAAGAGACATATCGCCAAATACATATAATCAAGAAAGAACCCACTCTTATCACTACTGCAGATTCTCTGTAGGCCACACTTAAAGCAACGATTAACTTATCGGATTCTGTGCTGTGAACTTCGCCCAAATGTTCCTCCAATATCAGTTGTGAATTTCACTGTTTGTTAATTTTCCCAGATGCACTTCAATGTCCAGCGATACATGGATTCAAACAGCAAAGGCAGTAACTGTGCAGGTTCTCTCTCTCTCCCTGTCCTGCAATTACTTCACCATGTGCTTCCTTTGTTTGTTCTTCTCCCTTTTAAAACTGCTGTTGTTTTGATTTTTTTTTCCCCAAAGTTGCAAAATAATGCAACAGCATATAAAACAGTAAGTGCTACTCCTGGAATTCGAGGAAATCACCTCCTAAACCTAAAATAGCTCAAAGAAGGAGCAGCTGTTACAGCCAGAAATGTTTCCTGTCCTCCATCTTGGATTACCCAGAATGGGTCTGGAGTCTAGGTGCTGGCACAGACTTGGTGAAAAAGACTATAATTCAAGTACTTTTAAAAAAACTGTGTATTCCTATGCCAGAGTATTTATTATTCTTTCAATTCTGTAACAAATACTTAAGTATCTACGCCTAGGTGTCCTGTACCTAAGATGGCACAATAAGCGGAGACATTACAAACTTTTCACTGCACTCATTTGAGTGCACATGACAATAAAGTCAATTCTAATTTTGGTAAGACAAGGCAGGACATGACTTACACAGTTTGTGGTAGGGCCCTGGGGAGTGTTACCAAACAGAGACCTAAGGGTTCAGGTATATAGTTCCTTGAAAGTGGCATCAGAGTGGTGAAGGCAGCTTTTGGCATGTTTGTCTTTATTGGTAAGAGCATTGAGTATAGGAGTTGTGACATCATGTTGCAGCTGTACAGGACATTGCTGAAGGCACCTTTGATATTGCATACAGTTGCGGTCACCCTACTTTAGGAAAGATGTTATTAAACTGGAAAGGGCGCAGAAAATATTTACAAGGATGTTACTGAGACTGGAGGGTTTGAGTTAGGACTTTTTCCCTAAAGCACAGGAGACTGAGGAATGATCTTATTGTGGTTTACAAAATCATGATAGCCAAGATCTTTTCTCCAGGGTCATGTGGCGGGGCGGGTCCAAAACCCAAGGGTATAGGTTTAAGGTGATAGGGGAAAGGTTTAAAAGGGGCCAGAGAGGCAGCTTTTTCATATACAAGATGGTCAGTGTATGGGATGAGCTACCAGAGGAAGTGGTAGAGGTGGGTACACTTACAACATTCAAAAGGCATTTGGACAGGTATACGAATAGGGAAGGTTCAGACGGATATGGGCCAAATGCTGGCAAATGGGACTAGATCAAACCTGGTCAGTATGGGCGAGTTGGACCGAAGGGGTCTGTATCCACGCTGAGAAATCACAAGCCATCACTGCACTGAAGCAGTACAGTCAAACAAAAAAAAAATCACTCCAAGAAAGAGGCGAACAGTGTGGAAAAAGTTGGTCACATGCTTCAGCTCGAAGAAACTCTGTCTTTCATGAGCTGGGGGTAAATTTGGAAAGATAATAGTCAGACTCGTGAATATCTTGTTTTAAACTTGGCATATTGTGCTATGTATGCCCTTTCCAAATGAAAAAAAATAAAAGTGGGAAATTTTGTTTGCATGGACTGTATGATGAAAATACAGAAAGCTGGACACATGTTGAAGCTAACAAAATTGAAGCAAATATAGTTGTTCCTGAGTATTGTGCAGGGATGGGGGTGGGGCAAAGCTTTTAACCTCCTAAGATGTGTGTTACAGCCAGAGAAACCAGATTCCAAAACTTCAGAAGAAATAGTAGGAATCCTACAGAAGTATTTTTCACCAAAACCATTGGTGATTGCTGAAAGGTTCAGATTCCACAAACACAACCGGCATGATGGTGAATCTAGTTCCCAGTTCCTAGAACTTTTAAAGAAGTTAGCAGAAATCTGCAATTTCAGAGACAACTGTCAAAGACAGACTGACGTGTGGTTTAAGATGCGAAGCAATCCAGGAGAGGCTACCGATGGAAATAAATCTATACATAAAGAAAGCACTTGAAATAGTAATTCAAAATGGAACTAGCAGCCAAAGAAGCTCAATAGCTTAGCTCCAGCATGGCAGTTCACAAAATAGCAGGTGAGACAATGAGTACTGCCACCCATTTGGAAAAATATGTTACACAGCAACAAATCGCTGGCATTAGGAAGCTGTATGCAGAAACTGCAGCAGAAAAGGGCACATTGTTCATGTTTCTCCCTCAAAGATGCCTGTTCAATGAGCAGAAATGCAGAAACCAAAGAATAGGAAGAAAACTGACATTATGAAAAGTGCATGAGAAAAGTCTAGACTCTCAGTACAAAAAGGAGCTGTTATTAAACATACTGGCCATTGCTGGAGACACCAACCAATATTAGGTCATAAGATACAGGAGCAGAATTAGGCCAGTTGACCCCTCGAGTCTGTTCCAAGTATGGGATATAGGTGAATTAATGTTATTTCTGCAATTATAAGTTCTGATACAGAGTAAATTAATTCACATTAGTTTGTGATTGTTTCTCAGCTAATAGCTGAGTTAACAAGAATGGGGATTACATAGAGGAAGTATATAATCCGTTAAAAAAAATGGTATGTTAGCATGAGACGCGATTACAGAACAATGGTAGATGTATGGGAGAACAGATAAGACAGTAGGAAAAACATCTGTTTTCCCACTTGTATGGGGACACAGGAACAAACCCTAATTACAGAGGTTATGAAGGTCAAAGTGGCCTGCGGAGAGAAATAAATGCTGATAAAGAAAGGATATGCCTAGCGGTGACCTGCAGTGGGATGACGTCAAACAACCTTATGGGGGTCAGAGATAGGCATTTGTCACGGACAAGGCCGGATAAACAGAAGTTGTGGAATCAGTCTTAAGGAAATGAGTGACGTAAGCAGGAGGGGCAAACAATGAAATAAGAAAAAATATGGGGATTCAAATTGTATGAATTTCGAGAGTTTGTTGGATTTGATGTGTATTTGTCATTGTCTTACCTGGCATTAGACATTGCACCCACTTGCAAGTGTACAAATAAACGACACTACAATTTCAGATTTTTGTCTCGGACTGCAATTGTTTAGTGAGTGAGCTTTGTTTCTCACACAAGATTTAACCATTGCTGGTTTTTTTTCAACACCTTTCTCCTGTCTTCTCCCCGTAACCCTTAATCCCCTTACTAATCAAGAACCGACCTATCTCTGACTTAAATACACTCAATAGTTTGACCTCCACAATCCTTTGCAGGAATGGGTTACAGAGATTTACCACACTCTGGCTGAACAAATTCTCAGTTCTAAAAGATCATCTCTTCACCATGAGCCTGTGCCCTTGGGCCCTAGTCTCTCCTACAAATGGATACATCGTCTCCATGTTCACTCTATCCAGGCTTCTAAATATTCTGTAACTTTCAATCAACTCCCCCCCCCCCACCAACCTTCTAAACTCCAAGTACAGATCCAGAATCTTCAACTGCTCCTCATATGACAAGTGTTAAAGGATGAAATGTGAACAAAGAGCAAAAGCACAAAAACTGAAGAGTGCTCTGGTTTCCTCCCACAATCCAAAAGATGAGAGGGTCAGATGAATTGGCTATGCTAAATTGCCCATTATGTTGGGTGCATTAGTCAGGGGTAAATATAGGGTAGGGGGATGGGTTGGTTGGGTTACTTTTCAGAGGGATGGTGTGGACTTTAGATTAGATTTAGATTAGATTACAGTGTGGAAACAGGCCCTTCGGCCCAACAAGTCCACACCGACCCGCCGAAGCGCAACCCACCCATACCCCTACATTTACCCCTTACCTAACACTACAGGCAATTTAGTATGGCCAAATCACCTGACCCTGCACATCTTTGGATGGTGGGAGGAAACTGGAGCACCCGGAGGAAACCCACGCAGACACGGGGAGAACGTACAAACTCCACACAGTTAGTCGCCTGAGGCGGGAATTGAACCCGGGTCTCTGGCGCTGTGAGGCAGCAGTGCTAACCACTGTGCCACCATGCCGCCCATTAAAGCGAAAAATTCCCCGCGAGCCAGGTAGGACTCGAACCTACAATCTTCTGACCCGAAGTCAGATGCGTTATCCATTACGCCACTGGCCCAAGAGACTTGTTGGGCCAACGGGCCTGTTTCCACACTGCAGGGAATGTAATCTAATCTAAAAAAATCTACATGTACAAAAAGGACACGAGAAAAGCCCAGACCTGTCTGAAGAGAAGCACCCTTAGTCTCTCCATTACTAAATGACAAATCAGGAGGTGGACACAAGTTTGCATAAGATACACAGTTATGTGGGAATGCCAGATGTCAGGAGGATGCAAAGAGATATTGCTGGGTTTAGTGAGTTGGCAGATGGAGTATAATTTGAGTAAGTATGAGATTGTTTACTTTGATTGTAATAATTGAAAAACAATTTTTTTAAAGAAGTTAAACCTGTAAGTGATAATCTTCAGAGAGAATTGATATACTTTTTGAAGGAAAGACAAAATATTTGCTTGCTGGAGCATCAAGCAATCACAAAAGCAAATTGTACTTTGACCTTCATAAGAAGAGGATTGTGTTATGCTCTTGTGAATATTATGCTGTTCAGAGGGTTGGTGCAGATTCAATTGGCTGAATGACCTCTTTCCACACTGTAGGGATGTTGTTAAGTTCTTCTTCCTGAGATTCTTACACACTTGATGCAACTGCAGATGCCAACTTCTGTGAACAACCAAAATTTTATTAAACACATTACAGTACAAGCTTTCTGGAGAAACCCTTAACACTCTTCACAATGCTTGCAAAGCTATGTTAAGGGATCTTTCTCTAAACAAAGGAAACAGTCCTTCCTTTATACAAAACCTTTACATCTCAGTCAGTGATGCCCGCAAGACAACCCCCCAGCCACTCCCCCACAGTCACATGCCACTCAAGATACAATGCAGTGACATTATCTCCAGAAACAATATAATGTAAATCATCCCTTAATGGTCAAATCTGTTGTGAATCATTTTTTAACTGCAGGGAGTGTAACGTTCTTATCAATTTCTGAATAGGATGATGATGCAATTCTTTTACTCTGAATAACTGGGAAATGGCCAGACAAATGGCTCTGAATGGCAAGAGATGGGAATGTAAATTCCTTACAATCTACCTGCAAGTCAGAGGCATCCCATTGTAGTCTCAGGATAGCCAATTTCCTGCAGGTCAGCAGAGCAAATTAACTTTTTAATATCTCAAGGACTCTATCAGATGAGCTGTACCATTTTCATCTGTGATTTTGGTTTTTCTTTCTGGATTGTGAATCTTTGTAATTCTGTACTCTAAGGTTAATGTGCCATCACTGAATATTTTTAAGGCTGAGAATAACAATTTTTCATCTTTCTGGGAATCAAAGAATATTGGGAATGAAGCAGGTCAGTGCGTTTGAAGTGTACGTCTCCCTCTCTTCTCTTAAAATGATATTACATGTCCGTCTGTTTGAGCAGATTTTGGATACCTCTGGTGATAGCTCCTTCTCTGTCTGTGTGTCCTTTTTATGTGTTAAATAAATGCAAGCTGTTGTTCTTGAACAATTACCTAAACTTCAAACAAGGGTCGTGCAGTTCAGACTTAAGAGTAAGTAAAGATATCAGAAAGATATCTGAAGTCAAAATGTTTGAAAAAAGTTCCAGAAATGTTGCAGTATGTGTTCCAGCACAACGGAGGAAGAGGGGGCTTCACTTACCTTATGTCAACGTGCTGGATAAATGTTTCTAGTATGCTGATTTAAAGCTCACTTACCTTGCTGTAACTTTTTACTCATGCAGTTGGGAGTAAAATTCTAAATGGAGTAAGATTTTTTTTCTTGGTTGCAGACATGGAGATGATGGGTTTAGCTGCAGTGCAAGCTTTCTTGATGCCACCAGCTTTCTGGCTTTAATCGCAAGCTCAGGCAGTGATTCTTGCTTCTTTGTTAATTGGCAAGTTAAAGGCCAAGGGCGGCACGGTGGCTTGGTGGTTAGCACTGCTGCCTCACAGCACTAGGAATCCAGGTTCGATTCCAGCCTCGGGTGACCGTCTGTGTGGAGTTTGCACATTCTCCCCGTGTCTGCGTTCCTCCGCACACTCTGGTTTCCTCCCACAGTCCGAAGATGTGCAGGTCAGGTGAACTGGCCATGCTAAATTGCCCGTAGTGTTAGGTGCATTAGTCAGAGGGAAATGGGTCTGGATGGGTTACTCTTTGGAGGGTCGGTGTGGACTTGTTGGGCCGAAGGGCCTGTTTCCACACTGTAGGAAATCTAATCTAAATAGAATCATAGCTGATCAACCTCAATTTCAACTTCCTGCACTAACACCTAAAGGTTTATGGATCTTTTTAGAATATATTCAAAGACTGAGTATCCACAACTTTCCATGGTAGACATTCATAATCCTTTGAGTGAAGAAATTTCTTCGGATCCCAGTCTCAAACAATTAACTCCTTATTCTGTCTAAGACTGTGACTCTAGTTCTTGATCCTCCAGCCAGGGAAAGCGTCCTCCCATTGTCTAACTTCAAATTCCTTAAAGTTTGCAGCAACTTCCATTTGAATCAGGGGAAGTAGCCCTTCTATGTGGGAAAGTAAAGAATACTCTAAAAGGAATCACATCCAAAGAGCAAGCATTGTATTTTTAAGTATGTTATGCCTCACTGGGGTCGTACACCGAAAATCAAGTCCCAAGATTGCAGGAGTTGGCTTTACCTGTCTTTTTGAATCAGACTGACAAAAAGTGAAGCAGATTTCTTCACTTAACAAGAATCACTATTTATTACAAATAAATAGACTCTGGTTACAGGTTAACAATTATAAACAGTCAGCAGATGCTTTACAAAGTTAAAACTCTAACCCATTATAAATTTCCATCCCTGGACACATATACAGACAGAAACAAAAAGAACATGGATGTAAAAGAGCAGGGATAGGCTAGGAAGACAGTTCAACATATGCTGAAATGGTCCTTTTGGCTTGTCACGGCGTGCTGTTCCTTGACTCTCCTTCTCCATATACTTCCATTGTTGGCAGGAGGCACAGGATGATTGGTTCACACTTACAGAACTGGAAAGGGGAAATAAACTGGCTCTCTTCAGGCTTAATATGCCTTTTTTAAAAAAACTGCAGAGCAAAAACTGCTCCTTCTTCTTCAGAGGTCCAATGTTTCTGCCAAAACATTCACACCCCAAGTTATCAGCTACCTAAGAGCCAATGACTTAGATACTGATCAGTAGTTAATAGGCCAATTTGTTACTTTTTAATCAGGCAAAGCTCCATTTGTAGACATCCCTTGGCTCCAGTTCGTCTATAAAATAAGCTTCTACTACTGATTGAAGAAACTACTTTGTAAACAGTACTTACAATAGGAGTCAGGTTATAGACATTTCTGTTCAGAAATGTTCTTTCACACCTCTGCAGCAAGTGGAACTTGAATCCAGGCCTCCTGGCTCAATGGTAGGGACACTACCACTGCCCCACAAGGGCCACTAAAGTTTGTAGATATTTTTTAACCAACCTATCCAGATACATTATGACATAGCTCTGGAGCAGGTGGAACTTAGATTCAAAGAATCCCCACAGTGCTGAAAGAAGCTATTTGGCCCATCAAGTCTGCATCAAACCAATGAAAAGCATCCCAAACAGACCCAGACCCCACCCTGCCAATCCCCATAACCTACATTTACCATGGCTAACACACCTAGCCTGCACATTCCTGGACACTATGGGCAATTTAGCATGACCAGTCCACCTAACCTGCACATCTTTGGGCTGTGGGAGGAAACTGGAGCACCCAGATGAAACCCACAAAGACATGGGGAGAATGTGCAAACTCCACACAGACAGTGGCCTAAGGCTGGAATTGAACCTGGGACCCTGATGCTTTGAGGAAGCTATGCTAACCACTGAACCATCCACTTGAACCCAGGCCTCCTGGCTCAAAGGCATGGTTGCTACCACTGCACAAGTCTCTCCAAGAATGTCTTTTTCAGAGTGTAGCAATCCTTCAATGATCCTTATTTTTTATAACAGTTCTTTTGCCATTTCAGCCAATATCAAAAATACAGAAAATAAAAACTTATGGTCTTTACAGGACTTTACTGGGGCAGAAAGTCAGCACCCATTGGCCTTAGCCATAGCTGGCAAAATTTTCAGGAGTAACTTGTATAAGATAGTTGGCCTGAAAAGGTTAGTACAAAACATTCATATTGGTCCACAACCCAGCCTCTCACCCCTGAGATACAAATAATTTTTAAAAATATATTAAAAAGATATGTATGACTGCCTCTGATCATTGTCATTTGTAGTTATTTTAGTCTGTTACACCCAACTGTACTGGTAACAATGATGCAACTTAGAAACATTTTCTCTCAGACAATAATGAATATTTTGAACTCTTCCTAAAATATTTTTAAGACAGAGTTATATAGAGTCTTGTTATGCAGGGTTGTGAAGGATTATTCAGAGTAGGCAGGAATGTGGATTTCAGATTACAATTGTACACACATGCAAGCTCCAAATGACTTCCTCCTGCTCCTTGTTCACATTACTCTCATATTCTACTGAATAAATGTTCCACTGAAACCTGTCATTTTAATTTCAGCAACTTTTTAAAAGGAGCATGTATCTAGTTAGTTATTGCTTTAGCAGCAGCTAACAGCAGCCAACACTCAGAGCTGGAAAGACTGTTATACAAACAAATTAACTAGAAGCAGGAGTAGGCCTCTTGGCCTTTTGAGTCTGCTCCACCATTCAACAAGACTGTGGCTGATCTGATTAAAACCTTAATTCCACATTTCCACTATCCCTAATAACCTTCCACCCACCTGGTCAGCACAAATTTACCTACCTTTGTCTCAAAAGCATTCAAGGAATCTTTTTCCACTGCCTTTTCAGAAAGAGAGTTCTAAGGATTCACAATCATTTATGTGAAATATATTCTTTTTGTTCTCTATTTTAAGTGTGATTCCTGATTTTTAAACAGTGCCCATTGCTCGAGATTCTCCCACCAGAGGAAACACTCTTTCCATATTCACCCGGTCAAGATCCCTCAGGGTCTTATGTTTCAATCAACTCACTTATTTCTCTTCTGAACTCCAGCGAATACAAGCCTAGGCTGTCCAACCTTTCCTCACAAGATAACCCACCCATTCCACATACTTGTCAACTAAACTTCTTCTGAACTGCTTCCATTACATTCACATCCTTCCTTGAATAAGGATACTAATATTCTAGACATGGTCTTACCAATGGTCTGCATAAAAGTAGTGCAGTTGTGTTTCAGTTATATTCAATTCACCTCACATCAAGCCAGGCAGCATCAGGAAGTGGAGAAATCAACGTTTTGGGTGTAACCCTTCTTCAAGACAGCGGGTCGGTGTAAGGGGAGCTGCAGATAAAGGAGGGTGGGGGAGGGGAAAGGTGGTGACGTAGGGCTAGGTGAACACAACCTGGTTGGTTCATGGAAGAATGAATCTGGTTGGTAGCTGAAAGGCAGGGCTGAAGAAGGGCTTATGCCCGAAACGTCGATTCTCCTGTTCCTTGGATGCTGCCTGACCTGCTGCGCTTTTCCAGCAACACATTTTCAGCTGAAAGGAAGGGTCAGTCAGAGGAATGAAAGGGGAGGGAAGGGGGAAAAGAGGCTGGGAAGGGAATCAGGGGATCAGAAGGGAGGTTATTTGAAATTGGAAAACTCAGTGTTGAGTCTTCTGGGCTGTAGGATGCCCAGGTGGAAGATGAATTGTTCTTCCTCCAATTTGGCAGAGGCAGGAAAGATGTTATTGATGACATGGGAATCCGGAATCAAGGGGACATAGTAAAGGCCTTTTATGACAGAAGTTTCTTCACTTAGCGAGTGGTGAGCCTGTGGAATTCTCTGTCACAGGCAAAGATTGAGGTCAAAACATTGAATACTTTCAAGAAAGATGTAGATATAGTTCTTAGGATTAAAGGGTGTGGGGGAAAAAGCAAAAACAGGGTATTGAGTTGGATGGAGACAGTGAGGTCTGCAGATGCTGGAGATCAGAGTTGAGAGTGTGTTGTAGGGAATCTAATCTTAAAAGCTACTCAGTTGGTGAGGCAGCATTCATGAAAAGAAACATAGTTAACATTTCAGACCTGCTAAGCTTGTCTAGCAGTTTCTGATTTTGTTAAGGTTTCACGTCATTAACCTGACTTGCCAAACTCTATCTGCAGCATCCAACTGAAATTTGCAGCACAGCTGCATCATACAGAGTGTGGCATTAAGGAACTCAAGCAAAACTGAAATCAGTGGGTTTCAGGAGTTTATTCTCTGCTGGTTGGAGTCATACTTGGCACAAGAAAATGGTTGTAATTGTTGGAAGTCAGTCATCTCAGCTCCAGGATATCACTGCAGGAGTTCTTCAGTGTTTGTCCTAGGTCCAATAATATCAGCAGCTTCATCAATGACCTTGCCTTCACAATAAGGTCAGAAGTGGGAATGCTTACCAATGCTCAGATATTGAAGCAGTCCATGTTCAAATGCAACAAGAAGGGTGGCACGGTGGCTCAGAGGTTAGCACTGCTGCCACTCAGCGCCAGGGACCCAGGTTCGATTCCCGCCTCGGGTGACTGTGTGTGGATTTGCACATTCTCCCCGTGTCTGCGTGGGTTTCCTCCGGGTGCTCCGGTTTCCTCCAACAGTCCAAAGATGTGCAGGCCAGGGGAATTGGCCATGCTAAATTGACCGTAGTGTTAGGTGCATTAGTCAGAGGGAAATGGGTCTGGGAGGATTACTCTTCACAGGGTCGGTGTGGACTGGTTGGGCCGAAGGGCCTGTTTCCACACTGTAGGGAATCTAATTTGCCGTGATGCTCTTGATAAAGACTACATCTCCCAGAATGCTCTGCTCAGCTAGCGGCTAACCGTGCTTTGGGGTCACGTGGCAGCCTGGCACCGCCCCTCCGGAAGCTGGCCAGGCCGTGCTGTGCACGCGCAAGGAGTGGGGTTAACCTTGCCTGCGCGCGTGCGCGCGGCGGCTTAGAGCGCGCGGCCCTCGTGGGCTCCGAGTCAGTTCCAGCGGCGGCCGCGGCCGAGCGCTCCCCCTCCCCCCACTTCGGGCCCAACCAGGCCCAGGTCCCGGCCCCACGATGCCCATTTTACTGTTTCTCATAGACACGTCCGCCTCCATGAACCAGCGAACTTACCTAGGCACTAGCTACCTGGACATCGCCAAGGGCGCCGTGGAGATCTTCATGAAGGTAAAAATCGGAGAGCGGTTTGAAAGATAACGACACCCCCCCCGGCCCGCGTTGCCTCACTGACGGCGCTCTCTCTGTCCTTACAGCTCCGGGCCCGGGACCCCGCCAGCCGCGGAGACAGGTACATGCTGGTGACGTTCGACGAGCCGCCCTACGGCATTAAGGTAGGGCTTGAGCCGAGGGTGGGGGAGGGGGTATTTCCCGGGTCTGTGGAGGGTACGGGGAGTGGGGGAGGGGCTTGGGCTTCAACATGGCGCCGCTCTCTTTGTGCGGCGACGCCGTGACGTCACTCGCCGGTCTATAAACCGGAAGTGCCTGGGATCCAAGCAACACTTTCCCTTCTCAAGAACCCTCCATTTCCCTTCCCCAGTCGTCCTCCTCAACAGCCCTCTCCCACTCATTCCACAACTACCGCTCCATCACCCTCCCCAAATGCCCTCAGTCATGTGTCTCCCCCCTCAGTGCCTGCAGTTGCCTTCCCCTCCAATGCCCACAGTCATATACCCTGCCATCCCCCGCTCACTCTCCAGCCCCTCTAATTCCTGTCTCCAGAAACCTCTCAAACACCCCCTTCGTTTGCTATCCCCAATCACTCCCACCATTTCCCTACTACCCCTCTCCTCTCAGCACCACCTCTAATCCCTGCCCCAATTACTCATGTCATTTCCTCAATCACCGACAACTCTGTACCTTCTATTCCCACCGTTTCCTCAATCAACCTCAACTCCCCCGTCAACCCCTCCATTCCTATCCCAATCGACCCCTGTCAATGAATGCACCTTCTTTGCCTCCAAACCCCAATTGCTAACGATATAAGTAGAACTTGGCATAGTATTAAAAATAAGAACCACAAACATAATATACCCTGGATTATTGTTTAAGCCACTTGTGGGTGGGTCTAATATGATTGGAGATGAATACATGGCTCAAAGTTTGGTGTGGGAGAAATGAATTTTGATTCATGGAGTACTAGTATTGGAGAAATGACAGAACTCTTCTTTTGGTTAAAAATTGCACAACACCAGGCTATAGTCCAACGGGTTTAATTGGAAGCGCACTTGCTTTCGGTGCACCGCTCCTTCAGCAGGTGATTGTGGAGCACACAATTGTAAGGCACAGAATTTATATAAATTCTGTGCCTTACAATTGTGTCCTCCACAATCACCCAATAAAGGAGCAACGCTCTGAAAGCTAGTGTGCCTCCAATTAAACTTGTTGGACTATAACCTGGTGTTGTGATTTTTAAGTTTGTACACCCCAGTCCAACACCGGCATCTCCAAATCATGACTATTCTTTTGGGGTAGTCTTCATTTTAAGCATGCTGTCAAGCCTTGGCAACCTATACCCATTTTTCTAATCAACCTGATCAGAGATGTTATTACACTCCTCTGGAGCAGGTGGCACTTGAATCCAGGCCTCGGCCTGGTGGTAGGCACTCTACTTCTACGCTACGAGAGTCTGTTCCCGCCCCACCCCCCTGACAAATTATAAAATTATGATTGTAGATAAACCTTAAACTATGTTGTGAAACTTGAAAGGGTTCAGAAAAGATTTATAAGGATGTTGCCAGGGTTGGAAGATTTGAGCTATAGGGAGATGCTGAACACGCTAGGGCTGTTTTTTCTGGAGCGTCGGAGGCAGAGGGATGACCATATAGAGGTTTACAAAATTGAGGGGCATGGATAGGATAAAGGGGTAAAGTCTTTTCCCTGGGGTCAGAGAATCCCGAACTAGAGGGTATAGGTTTAGGGTGAGATATAGGGTTGATGTAAAGATATAAAAGAGACGTACGGGGAAACGTTTTCACAGAGGGTGGTACATGTATGGAATGAGCCTGCTAGAGGAAGTGGTGGAGGCTGGTACACTTGCAATATTTAAGAGGCATTTGAATGGGTATATGAATAGGAAGGGTTTGGAGGTATATGGGCCAGGGGCTGGCAGGTGGGACGAGATTGGGTTGGGATATCTGGTCGACGTGGACGGATTGGACCAAAGGATCTGTTTCCGTGCTGTACATCTCTATGACTCTATAATTAGTGAGGTTGGGGAGGGTTAAATTAAAGGGAAGTTTAAAATATCAAAGAAATTAGTGAGCAGAAGTGCAGGGTGGGAAAGAGGCAAATAATAATCAAAGTGAAGGCAAGGGATATAAGTACAGAAGAAATTAGAACCAGAATAAGTAATGATGATAAATGTCAAATCAACTCTACCTGAATGCACTTGGTATTTGTAACAAGGTAGGGAGTTTGATGACAGAAAGAGGAATAAATTAACATAGACCAATTGCTATTACGGTGATGTGGCTGCATGATGACTCAAACTGAGAATTTGATATTCAAGGGTATTGGACATTGTGGAAAATTGGCAAAAAGGAGATGGGATAGCATTGTTAATAAAGCAAGTTGTCAGTGTGGTGGTACTTTAGGTGCGATCAATCATGATGTGGAATCAGTTTTGAAGGAAATACAGAATAGCAAGAGAAAGAAGTCACTGGTGGGAGTTTTCTATATGACACTGAAGAGTTGCCTCACTATGTCAAAGGACAAATCAGAAAATAATGGAGTTATGTGAGAAGGGCACTACAATTGTTGGTGATTTTAATCTGTTTGTTGACTGGAAGAATCAGATGATGGAAAAGCACAGCAGGTCAGGCAGTATCCGAGGAGCAGGAGAATTGATGTTTCGGGCATAAGCCTTCATCAGGAATGAGGCTTGTGGGTCGGGGCTGAGAGATAAATGGAAGAGGGGGTGGGGTTGGGGTGAGGTAGCTGGGAAAGGAATAGCTGGATGAAGGTGAGGGCGAAGGTGATAGGTCAAAGGGGGCAATGATAGACAGGTCCGGAGGGCGGTGCTGAGTTGGAGGCTTGGGACTGGGATAATGTGGGGGGAGGGGAAATGAGGAAGCTTTTGAAATCCACATTTATCCTGTGTGGTTGCAGGGTCCCAAGGTGGAATATGATGTGTACCTCCTCCAGGCGTCGGGTGGTAATGGTTTAGCGGTAGAGGAGGCCCAGCACCTGCATATCATTGACAAAGTGGGAGGGGGAGTAGAAGTGTTCAGCCACGGGGCAGTGGGATTGGTGGGTGCAGGTGTCCCAGAGAAGTTCTCTGAAAAAATCTGCAAGAAGGTGTCCTGTCTCCCTGATGTAGAGATGACCACACAGGCTGCAACAGATGCAGTAGATGACATTGGTAGAGATGCAAATGAATTTCTGACTGACTCCGGACCACATTTAGACCAACACATACCCAGATACCCAGCATTTATCCATCAGAAATTCATCTGCCCGTCTACCAATGTCATCTAGTGCGTCCATTGCACCCGCTGTGGTCTCCTCTGTATCAGGGAGACAGTACGCATTCTTGCGGATTGTTTCAGAGAACGTCTCTGGGACACCTGCACCTACCAACCCCACCGGCCCGTGGCTGAACACTTCAACTTCTCCTCCTAGTCTGTCAAGGACATGCAGATCCTGTGCCTCCTCCACCGCCAAACCGTTAACACTCGACACCTGGAGGAGGAACCTGCCTTGGGACCCTGCAACCACATGGGATAAATGTGGATTTCAACAGCTTCCTCGTGTCCTCTCTTCGCCCCCCCACCCCCAAGGTTATCCCAGTTCCAAGCATCTAACTCGGCACCGCTTTCCGAACCCAACCATCACTGCCCCCTCTGACCTGTCACCTTCGCCCTCACCTTCATCCAGCTATTCTTTTCCCAGCTACCTCACCCCAACCCCACCCCCTCTTCTATTTATCTCTCAGCCCCGACCCACAAGCCTCATTCCCGATGAAAGGCTTATGCCCAAAACGTCAATTCTCCTGCTTCTCGGATATTGCCTGACCTGCTGTGCTTTTCCAGCATCACACTCTCGATTCTGATCTCCAGTATTTCCAGTCCTCACTTTCTCCTGGAAAAATCAGATGGGCAAGGGGGCACTGGCAGACAAATTTGTTGAGGGTGTTAGCAATTTGTTTCTTGATGCATGAGGTTGCAGAACTTAGAATCATAGAATCCCTGTGTGTAGAAAGAGGCCATAGGCCTGTTGTGTCCTCACTGATCCTCTGAAGAGCATCCCACCCAGACCCAGTCCCCTACCCTATCCCTGTAACCCCAAAATTTCCCAGTGCTAATCACCTAGCTTGGATATCCTTGGATACTACGGGAAAACTAGCATGGCCCCAATCACCTAATCTGGGTGATAGGGCCTGATGACATTGTAGCTGAATTGTTAATCCAGAGATCCAGTTAATGTTTATGGGATTGTGGCAGATGGTGGAATTGAATTCAATAAAATCTGGAATTAATGATGACTATGAAACTGGTGCCAATTGTCAGGGAAAGCCCAGCAGTTCACTAATGTCCTTTAAGGAAAGAAACTCCAGTCCCTTACCTGATCTGGCCTCCATGTGACTTCAGATCCACAGCAGTGTGGTTGACTCTTAAGGATAAACGATAAATGCTTACCTGACCAGTGATGCCCACAACCTGCAATTAAATAAAAATAATTCCAGTGAGGGATTTGATTTAACTAGAAATCTTATATTTGCTGCCTAAAATATCATCGCATTTGAAAAGTTGGCTTGGGAAACAAAGTGGCTCGAAGATGTTTGGATCTTAGTGCTTCATAGTGTTTTGTCAGGTATAGCTATGAATGTTTAAGCTAAATTGTCGGAAGAACAATTTACTGTCCAAGAAACCGTTCTTAAAAAAGTAAACTGTTTAATGCTTATGAGCTTATATAAAGAACAAAGAAAATTTACAGCCCAGGAACAGGCCCTTTGGCTCTCCAAGCCTGTGCCGATCTAAATCCACTTTCTAACCTATTGCCCAATTCCTAAGGATCTGTATCCCTCTGCTCGCCACCTACTCATGCATCTGTCCAGACGCATCTTAAATGAATCTACCGTGCCTACCTCTACTACCTCTGTTGGCAATATGTTCCAGGTACCTACCACCCTCTGTGTAAAGTACTTTCCATGTATATCCTCCTTAGACTTTTCTCCTCTCACCTTGAACGCGTTACCTTTTGTTTTTGAATCCCTCAGCCTGGGAAAAAGCACCTTGTCTATACTTTTCATGATTTTGTAGACTTCAATCAGGTCCCCCTCATATCCTTTTTTCTAATGAAAACAATCCGAACTTATTCAACCTTTCTTCATAGCTAGCACCCTCCATACGAGGCAACATCCTGGTGAACCTCCTCTGCACCCTCTTCAAAGCGTCCACATCCTTTTGGTAATGTAGCGACCAGAACTGTATGCAGTATTCTAAATGTGGCTGAACCAAAGCCTTGTACAGTTTTTACATGACCCTGCCAGCTCTTACACTCAACACCCCGTCCGATGAAGGCAAGCATACCATGTGCCTTCTTGACCACTCTATCCACCTGTGCAGCCACCTTCAGGTTACAATGGGCCTGAACTCCCAGATCTCTCTGCTCATCAACTTTTCCCAAGGCTCTTCTGTTTATAGTATAATTCGCTCTAGAATTAGATTTCCCAAATTGCATCACCTCACATTTGCTTGGATTGAGCTTCATTGTACCTGAAATTCATCAGTGATCACTCCAAATGCTAAGAAACAAACTCAAGCAGACATTTGTAGAATTTTTAAGAAAAGGAAATGCTGTGTGATCAGTGGCTTTGATCATGGAGTATAGAACATTACGGCGCAGTACGTGCCCTTCAGCCCTCGATCGTGCGCCGTCCTGTGAAGCTAATCTGAAGCCCATCTAACCTACACTATTCCATTCTTGTCCATATTCCTATCCAATGATGATTTAAATACCCGTAAAGTTGGCGAGTCTACAACAGTTGCAAGTTGCAGAAGGAGTTTTGACAATGTGAGGGAAACTGATTATGGAAGAATTCCAAAATAATATTCCAACCAATCTTAAGACCGCGATAAATGTCAAATATTAAAAATCTGAGAAGCAGCAGTTCTAATAGATACCTGTGCTGCGTGTCTTATATAGAACATAGAACATTACAGCGCAGTACAGGCCCTTCGGCCTCGATGTTGCGCCGCCCTGTCATACTAATCTGAAGCCCATCCCACCTACACTATTCCATGTACGCCCATATGCCTGTCCAATGATGACTTAAATGCACTTAAACTTGGCGAATCTACTACCGTTACAGGCAAAGCATTCCATACCCTTACTACTCTCTGAGTAAAGAAACTACCTCTGACATCTGTCTTATACGTATCTCCCCTCACTTTAAAGTTGTGTCCCCTCGTATTTGCCGTCCCCATACTTGGAAAAAGGCTCTCCCTGTCCACCCTATCTAACCCTCTGATTATCTTGTATGTCTCTATTAAGTCACCTCTCAACCTTCTTCTCTCTAACGAGAA
>NC_057733.1:5013122-5030908 GCF_004010195.1 Chiloscyllium plagiosum
AACCTACTACATCCTTCGTCACTATCCACAACTCCACCGACCTTAGTGTCGTCAGCAAATTTACTAACCCACCCTTCTAAGCCCTCATCCAGGTCATTTATAAAAATGACGAACAGCAGTGGACCCAACACTGACCCTTGTGGAATGCCGCTAGTAACTGGACACCAAGATGAACATGTTCCATCAACTACAACCCTCTGTTTTCTTTCAGCAAGCCAATTACTGATCCAAACTGCTATGTCTCCCACAACCCCATTCCTCCACGTTTTGTATAATAGCCTACTGTGGGGAACCTTATCGAACGCCTTGCTGAAATCCATATACACCACATCAACTGGTTTACTCTCATCCACATGTTTGGTCACTTTGTCAAAAAAGTCAATAAGACTCGTTAGGCACAGCCTACCCTTCACAAAACCGTGCTGACTGTCCCTGATCAGATTATTCTTTTCTAGATGGTTATACATCCTATCTCTTATAACCTTTTCCAACACTTTACCAACAACTGAAGTGAGACTCACTGGTCTGTAATTACCAGGGTTGTCTCTACTATCCTTTTTGAACAAGGGAACCACATTTGCTATCTTATCTTGAACAGTTACATCTGGAGACATGGTCACATCATCTTGTTAAGTTCTTTTCTTGAGGTTTCACACACGAGGTACAATTCGCTTACACCAAATTCTGCAAACAGTTAAAGTTTATTACAGCTTGTACAAGCTAGGTGACCTCCTTTGTCCCTCTTCACAGGTGTGTGAAGTCGAGTCAAAAGAGGCCCCAAACAATGAAAAAACATCCCCTTTATATAGGTCAGTTGGTAATACTCACAAGTGCTTTGCCCTCCCCAAAAACCACATGCTACTATAGGATAACGTCATCCTTGGAGATAATGTAAATGCCCTAATCCTGGGGAATCATTATGCAAATGATTTCCTGACTCTGTGATCCCTCAAGACAATGTAGGTGTGATTTACTTCAGTATCAGGGGATGGCTGTGAAAGCATTTCTGAATGCGAGGGACTGAATGAGAGTTTAATTTGATAATAGCAGGAGAGTAGTGGTAAATGGCTGTCCAGATGAAGTGGGGGTCATCCACATTCCTGCATGAATGTCACCCGCAACCACGACCAGAACGTTCAGTTTCTGGAGAAAGACAGTACAGTTTAACCCTTTAACATTTCATTAATGTCCAGAGAGATAGTACAATTTAATCTTTTAACATTACAGTCTGGATACTTGGAGAAATGGAAACTCTGGAAATGGAAAAATTAGTTCAAAGGAGCTAGCAGTAAGATTCCAGATTAATAAATGAAAAAGGCTAGAACATAAAAGTAGTACATTAAATAAAATATATGCTTCTATTGTAAGAAGAATGGACATACTTCAAGCTAATTGCAGTAACTTGGTAAGTGCTTAGCTTGTGTTTTAGAACATAGAACAGTACAGCACAGAACAGGCCCTTCAGACCACGATGTTGTGGCGGCCATTGATCCTCCTGTAAAGTAAACCTAATGTACGAACCCTCAAATTTCTGTGACCCATATGCATGTCCAGTAGTCTCGTAAATATCCCCAATGAACTTGCTTCCATAACTGCTGGCAACTCATTCCATGCTCTCTCAACTCTCTGCGTGAAAAACCCGCCTCTGACATCCCCTCTATACTTTCCACCAAACAGCTTAAGACTATGACCCCTCGTGTTAACAATTTCTGCCCTGGGAAAAAGTCTCTGGCTATCAACTCTGTCTATGCCTCTCATTATCTTGTACACCTCAATTAGGTCCCCTCTCTTCCTTTTTTCCAATGAAAAAAGTCTGATTCTGTTCGCCGAGCTGGAAGTTTTTGTTGCAAACGTTTCGTCCCCTGGCTAGGCGACATCATCAGTGCTTGGGAGCCTCCTGCGAAGCGCTTCTTTGATGTTTCCTCCGGTGTTTATAGTAGTCTGTCCCTGCCGCTTCCGGTTGTCAGTTTCAGCTGTCCGCTGTAGTGGTTGGTATATTGGGTCCAGGGTCGATGTGTTTGTTGATGGAGTTTGTGGATGAATGCCATCTTCGCACAAACTTTGAAAAAAGTCTGAGCTCAGTCAACCTCTCTTCATAAGATAAGCCCTCCATTCCAGGCAGCATCCTGGTAAACCTCCTCTGAACCCTCTCCAAAGCATCCACATCTTTCCTATAATAGGGCGACCAGAACTGGACACAGTATTCCAAGTGCGGTCTAACCAAAGTTTTATAGAACTGCAACAAGATCTCACAGCTCTTAAACTCAATCCCCCTGTTAATGAAAGCCAAAACACCATATACTTTCTTAACAACCCTGTTCACTTGGGTGAAAGTGAGGTCTGCAGATGCTGGAGATCAGAGATGGAAATGTGTTGCTGGAAAAGCGCAGCAGGTCAGGCAGCATCTAGGGAACAGGAGAATCGACGTTTCGGGCATTAGCCCTTCTTCAGGAAGGGTGGCACTTTTAAGGGATCTATATACCTGCACACCAAGATCCTGCTGTTCCTCCACACTGCCAAGAATCCTGTTTTTAATCCTGTACTCAACTTTCAAGTTCGACCTTCCAAAATGCATCACTTTGCATTTATCCAGGTTGAACTCCATCTGCCACTTCTCAGCCCATCTCTGCATCCTGTCAATGCCATGCTGCAGCCTACAACAGTCCTCTATACTGTCAACAACACCTCCAACCTTTGTGTCGTCTGCAAACTTGCTGATCCATTCTTCAATCTCGTCATCCAAGTCATTAATAAAAATTACAAAGAGTAGAGGCCCAAGAACAGAGCCCTGTGGAACACCACTCACCACAGACTTCCAGGCAGAATACTTTCCTTCCACTACCACTCGCTGTCTTCTGTTGACCAGCCAATTCTGGATCCAGACAGCTAAATTTCTCTGTATTCCCATTCCTCCTGACTTTCTGAATGATCCTACCATGGGGAACCTTATTAAATGCCTTGCTGAAGTCCATATACACCACATCCACCGCTTGACCATGATCAACTTGTCTAGTAACATCCTTGAAAAAATCAATAAGATTTGTGAGGCATCACCTGCCCCTCAAAGCCGTGCTGACTGCATTTAATCAAGCTATGCTCTTCCAGATGGTCATAAATCTATCCCTCAGAATCCTTTCTAATACCTTGCAGATGACAGACGTGAGACTGACTGGTCTGTAATTGCAAGGGATTTCCCTATTTCCTTTTTGAAGAGAGGAATTACATTTGCCTCCCTCCAGTCCTCAGGTATGACTCCGTTGGAGAGCGAGGATGCAAAGATCTTCACAAGCGGCAAAGCAATCACAATATCTCACTTCCCAAAGCAGCCGAGGACAAATCTGGTCTGGCCCCGGCGACTTGTCAATCTTAGTGTTTGTGTAAATTTTCAGCGCATCAGCTTCCTCAATCTCTATCCGTTCCAGCATGCACACCTGCTCCTCAATGGTTTCATTCACTACAAGGTCCTTTTCTTTAGTAAAGACAGAAGCAAAAAACTCATTTAGGGCTTCCCCAACCTCCTCAGACTCTATACGCAAGTTCCCTATGCTATCCCTGATCGCCTGACTCTTTCTTTAATCATTCTCTTATTCCTCACATATGTGTAAAATGCCTTTGGATTCTCCCTAATCCTTCCTGCCAAGCCTTTTTCGTGCCCCCTCCTGGCTCTCCTCAGACTGTTTTTGAGATCCTTCCTCGCCAGCCTGTAATCCTCTAGAGCTGAGCAAGACCCTTGCTTTCTCCACCTTATGTAAGCTGCTTTCTTTCTTTTGATGAGAAGCTCCTCCGCTCTCGTCATCCAAGGTTCCTTTACCTTACCCCTTCTTGCCTGTCTCAGAGGAACACATTTATGCATCACTCGCAACAACTGTTCCTTAAACAGTCTCCACATGTCTATAGTGCCCTTTCCATGGAACAATTGCTCCCAGTCCATGCTTCCCACCTTCACGTCTGATAGCATCATAGTTTCGTTTTCCCCAATTAAATATCTTCCCATTGTGCCTGCTTCCCTCCTTCTCCATAGCTATGTAGAATGTGAGGCAGTTGTGGTCACTATCACCAAAATGCTCTCCCACCGCAAGATCTGACACCTGCCCCGGCTCATTGTCGAGCACCAAATCCAAAATGGCTCTCCCCTCGTCAGCCTATCAACGTACTGAGTTAGGAAACCCTCCTGAACACACCTTACAGAAACAGCTCCTTCCAAACCGTCTGCTCCAAGGAGGTTCCAATCAATATTGGGAAAGTTACTCACCCATTACAACAACCCTACTACATTCACACTTTTCCAAAATCTGCTGACCTATGCTTTCTTCAATCTTCCTGCTGCTATTGGGGGGCCTGTAGTAAACCCCGAATGAGGTGACTGCTCCCTTACTGTTCCTAATTTCCACCCATACTGACTCAGTAGGCAGACCCGCCACAACAATGGTAACTTCTGTAGCTGTGATACCCTCTCTGATTAGCAGTGCTACACCCCCTCCTCTTTTTCCACCCTCCCTATTCTTTTTAAATGTTCTAAACCCTGGAACATCCAGCAACCATTCTTGCCCCTGAGAAACCCACGTCACTGTTATGTCCACAACATCATAGCACCAGGTACTGATCCATGCTCTAAGCTCACTTTTATTCCTGATACTCCTTGCATTAAAGCAAACACACTTTAACCGATCCCTTGGTTCTTTCCCAGGAAATTCCTTCCCACTGGCTGCGCTACCTCTTGCTATTGCCTCATCTCCATCAACTCTCACTACCGGTATATAGTTCAGGTTCCCATCCCCCTGCCATACTAGTTTAAACCCTCCAGAACCACTCGAGCAAATCTTCCACCCAGGACATTGGTCCCCTTCCAGTTCAGGTGCAACCCGTCCTTCTTGTACAGGTCCCACCTTCCCCAGAAGGCATCCCAATTATCTACATATCTGAAGCCCTCCCTCCTCTTCCAGCTGCGCAGCCACGTGTTAAACTGCGCCAGCTCCCTGTTCCTCGCCTCGCTATCTCGTGGTACAGGTAGTAAACCCGAGAATACTACTCTGTTCGTTCTGCTCTGCAGCTTCCACCCTAACTCCCTGAAATCACTTTTTATATCTTCAATCCTTTTCCTGGCTATATTACTGGTGCCAATATGTAACACGATTTCTGGCTGTTCGCCCTCCCCTTTCAGAATTTTATACACCCAATAGGAGACTTCCCAGACCCTGGCACCAGGGAGGCAACATACCTTCCGGGAATCCCGATCCTGACCATGGAAATTATGTATTTTGTTCACTGTTTTATATAACTTTCTGATTCTTTAATTAGAAAAATCAACTTTCCTCTGATTTATAATTGAAATTTCCAAGTGATAATGACATATGCACTTGATTGTACCCCCCCATCCGAGAGAGAGATTATGAGGTGTCCTTAAGAGGCACTTTCATTTCCGTTGTAATTTCTTCTTATCACATAATTCTGTTTTACATTGGCAATAATAGCATTTGCATTAAATGTTCATGGACAATGATAGTTGCGTTCAGGTCAAGTCCACTTTGATCAAGGTATTTGATTTCTTTTGTATTTACTGTGTGGTCTTGGGAAGCGCAGTTGCCATACCACACTGTGATGCATCCAGACTGGATGCTTTCTACGGTGCGTCTGTAAAAATTGGTAAGACTCCTTGTGGACATGCCGAATTTCCTTAGCCTCCTGAGGAAGTAGAGACGTTGTTTTGCTTTCTTGACTGTTGTATCGGCATGGATGGACCAGGACAGATTGTTGGTGATCATCGTTCCAGGAACCTGAAGCTGTCAACCATCTTCACCTCATCACCATTGCAGACAGGGGCATGCCCTCCACTCCACTTTCTGAAGTCAATGATCCCCTCTTTCATTTTGCAGACGTTGGTGGGGAGTTTGTCTGGTTGTCAGTTTGCTCATTGAACTGTTAGGTTTGTTTTCAAGTGTTTTGTCACCATGCAAGGTAATATCATCAATGAGCCTCTGATGAAGCGTTGGTGTTCTGTCCCACTTGCTATTTATGTGTCTTGGTTTGTTGTGGTGGATGATAACATTTCAGGTTCTGTTTCTGAGAGTTTGGTAAATGGGGTCCAAATCTTTGTTTTATTCATGGAAACCCCGTTTGAATGCCAGGCCTCTAGGAATTCCCGTGCGTGCCTTTGTTTGGCCTGTTCTAGGATGGATGCATTTTCCCAATTGAACTGGTGTCCCTCTTTTCTGTGTGTATAGATACCAGTGATAGTTGACCATGTTGTTTGGTGGATAGTTGGTTCTCGTTCTCTTAGTTTCCTGCCAGTTTGTCCAATGTAATACTTGTTATAGTTTTTGCAGCATATTTTGTGTATTACATTTGTTCTGCTGCTGTGGATATGGGGTACTTTAAATTTGACAGTAGTAGTTTTCATGTGGTAGTAGGTTTGTGGGCTACCCTGAAGCCTAGGAGCCGGAGTAATGTGGTGTTCATTCCTAAAATGTCTTTGATGTATGGTAGGGTGACTAGAGTCTCTGAGTATATTGTGTCTTCTTGTTTATTGTCTTTACACCATGCCACTTGATCTCTTTTCTGTATTCTGCCTTGTTGTTTGAGATCTGATCTACAATGGTGTGTCGTCATCAAACTTGTAAATGGAGTTGAGGCAGAATTTGGCCACGCAGCCATGAATGTAAAAGGAGTATAGTAGGGGACTAAGCATGCAGCCTTGCAGGGCACCAGTGTAAAGGATTACTGTGGAGGAGGTGGTGTTGTCTGTTCTTACTAATTACAGTCTATTGGTCAGAAAGTTGAGGATCCACTTAGAGGAGGAAGCCGAGACCTATGTCTTGGTGTGTAGAGGATATGAATGCACAGTTGGGGTGAGTAAAGTAAATAGGTGTTGACGTTCTAAATTGATTTGTGCATCGCCAAACCCCACGCCCTGTCATGACATGGGCTGCTTTCATCTACATGTGGTCCCCAATATTAGCTTTCCTTTCTCACTAACGTATTATCATCCATTCCTTTGTCTTTTGAACAATTGTTCTATCTCTCTGGGGTTCAATGTCTGCCTATTCACTCATTCACCCTGACCCTGTTTTCATCAGATTTCTATCGTTCACTGTTCTTAGTTTTATTTCACTATAATAATAATTTTCCCACAGCGTGACTCATTTTAAATTGCATGGCTGTAGTCCAAAATTTTTGTCATGGAACCTCTCCCAAAAAAGATCAAGAAGGCATTGTAGTGTTGAAATTTGAAATGAACTTCTGATAAAATCAATTTGCCAACGTATCACAGAATTCTATATTTAATCTTGGGCATTGGATGGCCCTTATTTCTGTTTCTGTAGGTGCTACTTGGTCTCGTCCCTCAATGCGGTTTAAATAAGTGCGGTTTTCTAAGCAAATTTATGGGAGAAAGTGAGGACTGCAGATGCTGGAGATCAGAGTTGAAAAATGTGGTGCTGGAAAAACACAGCAGGCCAGGCAGCATCCAAAGAGCAGAAGAATCGACGTTTCGGGCATAAGCCCTTCCTCCTCCTCATTCCTGAAGAAGGGCTTATGCCCGAAACGTCGATTCTCCTGCTCTTCGGATGCTGCCTGGCCTGCTGTGTTTTTCCAGCACCACATTTTTTCAACTAAGCAAATTTATGGGCAAGTTAACTTTTTGTAACTGATTAATAGTTTGTTCAAGTTTTGTAAATGTTCCTTCTAGGTTTGCCTGCACATAAACAAATCATTGATGTACATAACAAAGTTGCAAAATCTTGTATTAATTTAGTTGGTTATCATTGAAAAGTTGTGGGCCCTTTTTCATTCCAAAAGGCAAGAGATTACATTGATGTCTTTCAGTGAAGGAAATCTGCCATCTTTACCTGGTCTGACCTACATATGACTCCAGATTCATAGTGATGTGTATAATTCTCAGTTGCCCTTGAAACGGCCTAGCAAGCTACTCCGTTATTAATCACTAGAGAGTCTTTAAAAAAAAGTGAAACTGGATGGACCATTGAGCATCGACCTAGGCATTGGAAACAATGCAGCAAAAACAACCCTGTTGTCCCTGCCAAGTCCTCCTTAGAGGCATCTTAGTGCCAAAATTGGGAGAGCTGTCTCACAGATGAGTCAAGCAATAGCCTGACATTATCTTATTCCATAAGTATGATGCTGCAACACGGGTAAACCCTGCCTGCTTAACTTAAACCAGAAACACAGAAAAGATTTATCCCATGCAATAATCTGTGAAAATTCAAGAGGCCAAGAGCTATTTAAAGTAAAATTAACAACTTTATTTCTTAGTGTAACAGAGAATAATTAACTAACAACTATTTACAACTCCTTCCTCTAACCGATCTTTTACTTTCCCTTCTATAATACTACTTTGATAAAACCCCCAATTAAGATTTACCAAAATTCAAATTTTTAAAACCAACCAGATGCTGAATTTTCCTCTGTCTTCTTTGGGATTTCTGTTTCACAGGTTACTGATCGATAAAAGTATCTTTAAGAGAGGTATTCTCCAGACAGTTTGCAGATGCTGGTGGATTGGCAGTTCTCCTCTGAACTGTTCCATTTTCCCCAGTCCTTTACCCCCAAAGTATCAGATTGTGTCATTGGCTTTTAAGATTGTCAGTATATTAAATTCAAACTTGATTGGAGTTTGGTATTTTTCAAAGTATAATTTAAACTGATTGGCCTAATTTGAATCTGTTTTGTTGTTTCCAAGCAACCCAGCTAATGTAGCTTTCGACCAAGTGTTACATTGTTACCTTATTCAGAACACTTGGTGCTGTCAGAGAGATCTGCTAGCTTTTAACTCTCTTAAAGGTACAATACACTCACATCTTCAAAACAATGACAATGTCCCAGGCACCACTATCCTTGTATATGCCCTGTCTCACCGATAGGACAGACCTAGCAGAAATGGTGGCACAGTGGTTTGAAGTTGCCCTGGGAGTTCTCAACGTTGACTCTGTACACAGTGAAATCTTATGGCACCAGGTTTAAGAGAGGCAGGGAACCCTCCTGCCATCTACCATATATCCATATCCCTTGGTTGATTAATCATTACTCTCCTCAGGTTGAATAACATTGGAGGAAATACTGAGGGTGGCCAGGGCTCAGAATGAACTCAGTGAGGGGGACTTCATTGTCTGCTGTCAAGAGTGGTGCAGCAGTATGATTACTCATCTAGCTGGCTGGATCCGAAAGGACTTTGCTGCTAGATGGGGTGGTGAACCAACAAAAGGGAAAAGCATACTTGACTTCAACTCTTACCAATCTTCCAGCTGCAGATGCATCTGTCCATGACAGTATCGGTAGGTGTTGCTGCTGCATAGTCCTTGTGGAGGCAAAGTCCCACCTTCACGTTGATAATACCTTACATTGTGTTGTGTGGCACTATCACTATGCTAAATAGGAGATAGTTTGAACAGGTCCAGGATCTCAGGACTGGACATCCACAAGGCTTTGTGGGCCATCAGCCACAGAATCACACTCCAACACAATCTGCAATCTCATAGCCTGTCATATCCCACACTCAACTATTGCCATCAAACTCTGGTCCAGTGGAAAATGCAGGAGGGCATGCCAGAATCAGCTCCAGGTGTACCTAAAATTCAGGTGTCAACCTGGTGAATCTGCAAAACAGTATAAACAGCAAACCTAAGTGATTCCACCACCAATGAATCAGAGCTAAACTCTGCAGTCCTGCCACATCCAGTCATGATTAGTAGTAGAGAAAGTAACTCACTGGGACAGGAAGCTTCACGAATACACCCATCCTCAAAGATGGAAGAACCCAGCACAAAGGATAAGGCTGAAGCATTCAATAGAAATGTTGTGTGGATGATCCATCTCCGCCTTCTCCAGAGATCTCCAGGATCACAGATGCCAATCTTCAGTCAATTTGATTCACTTCACGTAATACCAAGAAAAAGTTGGAGGCCATGAATACTACAAAGCTTGTGGGCTTTGGCAATAATATCAAGACTTGTGCTTCAGAAACTGCCAAACCCTGAGCCAAGCTTTCCAGTACAATGACAATTCATCTACCTGGCAGTATGGAAAATTGCCCAGGCATAACCTGTACACAAGAAAAACCAGGACAAATCCAACCTGGCCAGTTACTGTCTCCCATCAGCCTACTCAGAATTATCAGCGTGATGGAAAGTGTTATCAACAGTGCCAACAAGCAGCACCTGCTCAGCAATAACTTGCTTACTAATGCCCAGTGTGTTCCACCAGGGCCACTCCGCTCCTGACCTCATTACAGACTTGATTCAAATGTGGCCAAAAGAATTCCAGAGATGAAGAGAGAGCGACAGTCCTTGATATCAAAGCCACATTTGACTGAGTGTGGCATCAAAGTACCTCACAAAACTGAATCAATTGAAATAGGAGGCAAACTCTCCACTGATTGGAATATACTTGACCTGTGGGAAGATGGTTGTGGTTGTTTGAAGTCTGTCATCTCAGCTTCAGGATATTTCTCCAGAATTCCTCAGGGAAGTGTCCAATGCCCAACCATTTTCAATTACTTCATTAATGCCCTTCTCAACACCATGAGGTCAGATGTGTGGATGTGTAATCATTGATGAACAAGGTTCACCATTCGCAGTTGATTACTGAAGCAGTTCAAGTGGCAATTCAACAAGAACTGGACAGTTTCCAGTCTTGGGCTGAAAAGTGGCAAGTGACATTCATGCTACACAAATGTCAGGCAATGACCAACTGTAATAAGAGAGCATGTGACCATCACCCCTTGGCACTAAGTGGTGTTACTATCGCTGAATCCCCAACTATCAACATCCTGGAGGTTACTGTTGACCAGAAACTGTATTGGACCTGCCATATAAATACAGTGGCTACAGAGCAGGTTAAAGCTAGGAATACTGCAGCAAGTGACTCACCTCTCAACTCCCCAAAGCCTGTCCACTATCTACTAGGCACAAGTCAGGAGTGTGATGGAATACACCCACTTGTCTGGACGAATGTAGCTCCAACAACTGCACCATCCAGAATAAAGTAGCTACTCTGTTAGTACAGCATCCATTAATATCTCTGCACCACTGACCCTTAGTAGCAACATTGTATGTTATCTCCAAGATGTACTGCAGAAATCCATTAACATTCTTTAAACCGCCCCTTCCAAACTCATGTCCACTTCCATCTAGGAGGACAAGGGGCAGCAGAAATATGGGAACGCCACCATCAGTAAATTCCCCTACAAACCACTTACAATCCTGACTCTGAAATATCTTGCCATTTCTTCAGCGTCTGTGGACTAAATCCTGAAATTCTCTGCTTTATGGCAGTGTGGGTCTACCTACAGCACATGGGCTGCAGTGATTCAAGAAGGCAGCTCACCACCACCTCGATGACCGTTACGGTCAGGCATACATTTTGGTGCATCCAGCATTGCCTGCATCTTGTGATTTTTTTTTTTACAAAAGGTCTATTTTTTAACTTTTAAAATCCTTTTGGAAAAGAAAGGACGTGAGAGGCAACTTCTTCACGCAGAGAGTGGTGCCAAATGGAATGGGCTGCCAGCAAAAGTGGTTCGGGCAGGTACAATAACAACATTTTAAAAAGCATTTGAATATGGATGGGAAGGGTTGAGAGGGATATGGACCAAATGTGGACAATTGGAACTAGCTGAGTGGGTAGTGTGGTCAGCATGGATGATTTTGGGCTGAAGGGCCTGTTTCCATGCTGTATTACTGTATGACTCCAAGGTGTTGGAAAATTTTGAAATGTCTTGATTCTATTAGTCAATGGAACTTTCAAATTACTTTTTAACAAGACCAAAACAACATAGGAGCAGAAATGGGCCATTCAGACCACTGAGATAGCTCCATCATTATTACTGATTATTGTTTATAGAGTCAGAGTTGTGCAGTATGAAACAGGTCCTTTGGTCCAACTCGTCCATGCTGACCAAATATTCTACATTAATATAGTCCCATTTGCAGCATTTGGCCCATATCCTTCTAAACCCTTCCTATTTCATATACCCATTCAAGTGTCTTTTTAAATGTTGTAATTGTACCAGCCTCCATCGATTCCTGTGGCACCTCATTCCATATACACACCCATCTCTGCATGAAGAAATTACCCTTAGATCCTTTTTAAACCTTTCTCCTCTCACCTTAAACCTATGCCCTCTAGTTTTGGATTGTCCTACTCCAGAGAAAAGACCTTGGCTATTTACCTCTCCATGCTCCTCATGATTTTATACACCTCCTATAAGGTCACCCTGTTGGACTATTTTCCGGGGTCATGCGGTTTTTGACTCTGACTGATAAAGGCAAGCATTCTGAATGTCATCTTCACTATCCTATCTAACCAAGACTCTACTTTCAAGAAACTTTGAACCTGCGCTCAAAAGTCTCCTTGCTTAGTAACATTCCCCAGGATTTTACCATTAAGTGTATAAGTCCTGCCCTGATTTGCCTTTCTGTAATGCAGCACCTCACGTTTATCAAAATTAAACTCTGTCTGGCACTCCACGGCCCATTGATCCATCTGATCAAGGCTATTTGATAATTTTCCACTCCACTTTCATGCTTCTTCCCCTATAATTCCTGATTTGCTTACTGAGTAAAAGGCTATTTTAGCCTTCAAAATTGTTAACATCAGAGCTACTGCAGTCCTGTATGGTAAAGAAAATTCCTCCTCATCTGTGTTAAATGTGAGATCTTTTTACTCTGTGGTTATGTCAGCTGGTTCTATACTCACTTACAAGGGGAAACATTCTGCATCTACCCTGGGAAACATTCTGCATCTACCCTGTGAAACCCTAAGCATCTTTTTTACTTCAATAAGGCTGCCTCTTGTGAGTGCAGGCCCAAACTATCATCCGCTCCTCATAAGAATAAATTTCCATAACTCTATTCAACCCAGTGAAGTTTTTCTGGAGAGTCTCGGATGCCTTTATGTTTTAGGTAAGGGGCCCAAAACTCTTCACGATATTCTAGCTATGGTCTCACGAGTACCTTGTATAGTTTTAGCTATATTTCACTGTTTTTATTCTCCATTCTGTTTGAAATAAAGGTCAGCATTCCATTTGCCTCCTGTATTACCTGCTGAACTCGTTTTTATTTTAAAAGGCTTCATTATTACCTCTAAGCTTTTGATACTTAAGGGAACACAAACTAACTTATTGACCTGTCCTCATAATTTAAATCCTGGTACCCTGCCAACTAAAAAACCTCTCCAGATATTTGGTGCCCTGTGCTGTCTGAACTCTAGCTGCTAAACTGACCAAGGCTGGTACAATTGAAATATTGGTTCCTCTCCTTTTTTTTTAAACCCAGGCCATTGAGTGTGAGGGTGAGGGTCCATCAGCTGTTTTTATTACTTTTCATATCTGTCAATCAGCTTTTAGTCATTGGTATGTGCCTAAATAAAATATGCTGATTTGTTTATTCCCAGATTCAAAATCAGATGTGTCTGATTGCACTTGTCCAGGTTGAATATCAAACAGTCGTGGTACATATTGGCACCAATGATATAGCCAGGAAAGGGATTGAGGATCTGAAAAGTGACTACAGAGAGTTAGGCTGGAAGCTGAAGAGCAGGATGAGTAGAATACCGATTTCAGGTTTGTTACCGGTGCCACGAGATAGTGAGGTGAGGAACAGTCAGCGAGTGCAGCTTAATACTTGGTTGCGAGGCTGATGCAGGAGGGAGGGCTTCAGATACTTAGATTATTGGGATGCCTTCTGGGGAAGATGGGACCTGTACATGAAGGACTGATTGCTTATGAACTGGAGGGGCACAAATGTCCTGAGTGGGAGATTTGCTCGTGTGGTTCAGGAGGTTTAAACTACTTTGGCAGGGGGTGGGAACCAGCGCTACATTTCTTAGAGGGCGGTAGTTATAGATGGGGCAGTGACAGGACATAGTGAATCCATTGGGAAGCTTTTTCATGTGATGAAACAAAGGGATCCGTTAAAATGTGTCTGCTTTAACACAAGGAGTGTCAGAAATAAGGGTGACGAACTTAAAGCATGGATCAGTACTTGGGACTATAATGTTGTGACCAAACTGAGATGCGGGTTTCATAAGGTCAAGAATAGTTGCTAGATGTTCCAAGGATTAAAACATTTAAAAAGTACAGGGAGGGTGGAAAAAGAAGAGGGGGTATAGCATTGCTAATCAGAGCGTGCAGCACAGCTACAGAAACGAAGGTTGTCGAGGAAGGTTTGTCTACCGAGTCAGTATGGGTGGAAGTTAGGAACAGCAAAGGAGCAGCCATCTAATTGGGGGTTTTCTACAGACCCCTGAAAGCAGTAGAGAGATCGAAGAACTCATAGGCCGGCAGATTTTGGAAAAATGCAGATGTAGCAGGGTTGTTGTTATGGGTGACTTCAACTTTCCCAATATTGACTGGAACCTCCTTAATGCAAATGGTCTGGATGCAACCGTTTTTGTCAGGTGTGATCAGGAGAGTTTCCTTACTCAGTATGGAGACAGACCGACGAGGGGAGAGGCCATTTTGGATTTGGTGCTTGGCAATGAGCCAGGACAGGTGTCAGATCTCGCGGTGGGAGAATACTTTGGTGACACTGACCATAACTGCCTCACATTTACCACAGCCATGGGAAGGTATTTAATTGGGGAAATGGAAATTATGACGCTATCAGACAACAGTTGGAAAGTACAGACTGGGAGCAATTGTTCCACAGAAAGGGCACAGTAGACATGTGGAGACTGTTTAAGGAGCAGTTGTTGCGAGTGATGCACAAATTTGTTCCCCTAAGACAGGCAAGAAGGGGTAAGATTAAGGAGCCTTGGATGATGAGAACACAGGAGCTTCTTGTCAAAAGGAAGAAGGAAGCAAGGGTCTAGCACTGCTTTAGAAAGGAGCTCAGAAATGGACTTAGGAGAGCCAGGAGGGGGCATGAAAAAGTCTTGGCAGGAAGGATTATAGAGAACCCAAAGGCATTTTACTCATGTGAGGAATAAGAGGATGATCAGGGAGAAGGTTGGGGTGGTCGGGGATAGTGTAGGGAACTTGCATGTGGAGTGTGAGCACATAGGGGAAGCCCTAAATGAGTTTTTTGCTTCGGTTTTCACTAAGGAAAATGGCCTTATTGTGAATGAGAACTTTGAAGAGCTGGGAAACAGGCTTGAACAGATCAAGATTGATGAAGTTGATGTGCTGGAAGTTTTGGCAAACATTGATTGATACGTAACCAGGGCCAGACCAGATTTATCCTAGGTTGCTCCGGGAAGCGAGAAAGGATGTTGCTAAGCCACTGGCGAAGATCTTTGCTTCCTCACACTCCATGGGAGTCTTACCGGAGGGTTGGAGGGAGGTGAATATTGATTCCTCTTTTCAAGAAGTGTAAAAGGGAAATCTGTGGCAATTATAGACCAGTCAGTCTTACGCCTGTGGTCAGCAAAGTTTTGGAAAGAATTCTGAGGGATAGGATTTATGACTATTTGGAACAGCATAGTGTGATTAAAGGCAGTCAGCATGGCTTTGTGAGGGGCAGATCATGCCTCACTAATCTTATTGAGTTCTTTGAGGAGGTGACTAGACAGGTCGACAAAGGTCGAGCAGTGGATGTGGTGTATGTGGACTTCAGCAAGGCATTTAATAAGGTCCCCCTGGTAGGCTCATTCATAAAGTCAGGAGGTATGGGATACAGGGAGGTATGGTTGTCTGGATTCAGAATTGGTTAGCTGACAGAAGGCAGAGAGTGGTTATCGATGGAAAGTGTTCTGCCTGGAGGTCAGTGTTGAGTGGTGTTCCGCAGGGCTCCGTTCTTGGGCCTCCGCTCTTTGTACTTTTTATAAATGACTGATGAGGAGGTTGAGGGGTGTATTAGTAAATTTGCAGATGACACAAAGGTTGGAGGTGTCGTCGATAGTATAGAGGGCTACTGCAGGCTGCAGTGCAATATAGACAGGATGCAAAGCTTGGCTTAGAAATGGCAGATGGAGTTCAACCTGGATAAATGCAAAGTGATGCATTTTGGAAGGTCAAACTCAAATGCTGAATTTAGGATTAAAGACAGGGTTCTTGGCAGTGTGGAGGAAGTGGGTTGGTACCTGGGACTTCGATGTTGTGGCTATTACGGAGACATGGCTAGAACAGGGACAGGATTGGCTGTTGCAGGTTCCAGGATTTAAATGTTTTAGTAGGGTCAGAGGTGGGGGTAAAAGAGGGGGAGGTGTGGCATTGCTTGTCAAAGATAGTATTACAGTGGTGGAAAGGACGATGGATGAGGACTTGCCATCTGAGGTAGTTTGGGCTGAGGTTAGGAATAGGAAAGGTGAGGTCACCCTGTTAGGAGTCTTTTACAGGCCTCCCAATAGTCCTAGAAACGTAGAAGAAAGGATAGGGAAGGTGATTCAGGAGATGAGTGACAGTAATAGGGTGGTTGTTATGGGGGACTTTAACTTTCCTGATATTGATTGGGAAAGCTATAGCTCAAGTTCGTTAGATGGGACAGTGTTTGTTCAATGTGTGCAGGAGAGTTTCCTGACACAATATGTAGACAGGCCAACAAGAGGTGAGGCCATACTGGATTTGGTTCTGGGTAACGAACCAGGCCAGGTGTTAGAATTAAAGGTAGGTGAGCACTTTGGGGATAGTGACCATAATTCGGTGATTTTTACACCCGTGATGGAGAGGGATAAGTGTGTACTACAGGGCAAGAGTTATAGCTGGGGTCAGGGAAAGTATGATGCGGTGAGGCATGACTTAGGATGTGTGGCTTGGAAAAGTAGACTCCAAGGCAAGAGTATAAATGATATGTGGAACTTGTTCAAGGGGCAACTATTGAGTGTCCTTGATAATTATGTACCTGTCAGGCAGGGAGGAAAGGGTCGTGCGAGGGAGCCGTGGTTTAATAAGGAATTGGAATCCCTTGTTAAATGGAAGAGGGCGGCCTATCTCAAGATGAGACGTGAAGGTTCAATTGGGGCGATTGAGAGTTATAGGGTAGCCAGGAAGGACCTGAAGAGAGAGCTAAAAGCAGCAAGGAGGGGACATGAAAGGTCCTTAGTAGATAGGATTAGGCAAAACCCTAAGGCTTTCTATAGGTATGTTAGGAATAAAAGAATGACTAGGGTAGGAATAGGTCCAGTCAAGGATAGTAGGGGGAAGTTGCGTGTGGAGGCAGAAGAGATTGCGGAGACACTGAATGAATACTTTTCTTCAGTATTCACTCAGGAACAGGGCATTGTCGATGAGAATACTGAGGCACAAATAAGTAGAATGGATGGCTTTGAGGTATGTACAGAAAAGGTGTTGGAAATCCTGGAAAAGGTGAAAATAGATAAGTCCCCTGGGCCTGATGGCATTTATCCTAGGATTCTCTGGGAAGCAAGGGAGGAGATTGCAGAGCCATTGGCCTTGATTTTTATGTCCTCTTTGTCTACAGGAGTAGTCCCAGAAGACTGGAGGATAGCAAATGTGGTTCCCTTGTTCAAAAAGGGGAGTAGGGATAGCCCTAGTAACTATAGGCCGGTGAGTCTCACTTCTGTTGTGGGCAAAGTCTTAGAGAGAATTGTAAGGGATAGGATTTATGCACATCTAGATAGGAATAATGTGAACAAGGATAGTCAGCATGGCTTTGTGAAGGGCAAGTCGTGCCTCACAAACCTTATTGAATTCTTTGAAAAGGTGACAAAGGAGGTTGATGAGGGGAAAGCGGTAGATGTGGTATATATGGATTTTAGTAAGGCGTTTGATAACGTTCCCCATGGTAGGCTACTGCAGAAAATACAGAGATATGGCATTGAGGGTGAGTTGGAGGTTTGGATTAGGAATTGGCGGGATGGAAGAAGACAGAGGGTAG
>NC_057733.1:5031836-5096277 GCF_004010195.1 Chiloscyllium plagiosum
CTCAAGCATATTAATAACATAAGATAAAGGATTATGATTCAAGATCACGGCTGAACTTCATAACTCCACATTCTCCCCCTATCACCATATCCTTTATGCTTAAAGATCCAACAATCTCAGTTATGAAAGTGCACAATTTCAGTGGTGGACTCTCCCTCTTTATGGGCATTTAAGCGGGCATTGGATAGGTATATGGAGGATAGTGGGTTAGTATAGGTTAGGTGGGCTTGGATCAGCGCAACATCGAGGGCCAAAGGGCCTGTACTGCGCTGTATTCTTCTAGAGGGATCTTGGTGTTCAATTGCATAGATCCCTCAAAGTTGCCACCCAAGTGGATAGGGTTGTTAAGAAAGTATATGGTGTTTTGGCTTTTATTAACAGGGGGATTGAGTTTAAGAGCCACGAGGTTTTGCTGCAGCTCTTCAAAACCCTGGTGAGACCACACTTGGAATATTGTGTCCAGTTCTGGTCGTCCTATTATAAGAAAGATACAGAGGCTTTGTAGAGGGTGCAAAGAAGGTTTACCAGGATGCTGCCTGGACTAGAAAGCCTGTCTTACGAAGAGAGGTTGATTAAGCTTGGACTTTTCTCTCAAGAGAGAGAGAAGTACGAAGAGAGGTGACTGACCGAGGTATACAAGGTAATGAGAGACATGGGTGGAGTTGATAGCCAGAGACTTTTCCCCAGGGCAGAAATGACAGGCATGAGGCGTCATAGTTTTAAGATTTTAGGAGGAAGGTATAGAGGAGATGCCAGAGACAGGTTCTTTACTGAGAGTTGTGAATGCATAGAATGCGTTGCCAACGGTGGGTGGAAGCAGAATCATTAGCGATATTTAAATGACTACTGAGCATGCACATGTTCAGCAGCGAATTGGGGGTTACGTAGGTTAGGTTATTTTATTTTTAGATTAGGGTTAATCCTAATTGTCAGCCGAAGGATCTGTTCTGTGCTTTACTTTTCTATCTCTCCATAAAGAGGTATCGTCCTCGCCTCATGCATCCTGTCAAGGCCCTCAGTCTCAATGATTAGTGCAGCCATTCATTTATCTAAACATTGCCGCTGTACAATTCTTGTTCAGTTAAGGGAATTTTGCTCACTTGCAGATTCTATCATCTCAAGCAGCACTCCAGTGAAGAATTCTGCTGAGTAGAGACTGGTAAAGGGATATCAAACGCCAGCCAGCTGGATGTTTTTTCGTAGAATGCCTAGAGTGCAGGTAGAGAATTTGGCCCATCAAGTCTGCACTGACCCTTGCAAGATCGTCCCACCCAGATCGATCCTGCCTACCCTGTCCCTGAAACCCTGCATTTCCCATGGCTAATTCGCACAACCTACACATCCCTGGACACTAGGGCAATTTAGCATAGCCAATCCATGTAACTGCCACATCTGTTGGAGGAAACCCAGTAATGCTGACTGCTGTGACCCTTGAGTAGTTAGAAGCTGCAATCTGCATTTGGGCCTTTGACTAGAAGATCTCAATTCTAGTATCACCATTGTTGACCAAAATTGCTGACTTAAATTCCCAAAGCACTGCGGTTGCTAGAGGTACTTAGAGCTTAGAGGTCACAGCTCAACAGATTTTTGTTGGGTAAGAATATAATGGGAAATGGCATAAAAACAAATGGTTAGAATCATGCAGAAGTCAACAATGGGCAGGATTGCAAAATGATTCTATTAGAGAACTAGTCCTGTAGCGACACCTTCATACTCTGTAAAGAGAAGGAATATGTACAAGCCTTGCATGTTTATTTTAACTGTCTGGCAACATAGGTGCTTCTAGTTCCCTGTTGTTTTCTTTATGGCAGCCCTTCGGCCAATGCGAGAGTCAGCATGCTCGTCAATCAAGATTAGACTTTCCAATCAGTCAGCACCTCTTTTTTCTTATAAATTATTGTGATCATCTGAAATATGGCATTCTTGTGATTGTCCTGATGAGTACATGATGGAAAGCTTTGGTGTATTTGAGGTGATTATGGTGTCCTTAACTCCTGCCAACCCGTTGTTTGAGCCTGCTGGAGAAGTTGCTGTAATATCACCTGCACAGGATTGCAAGTCTAGAATATCGGAGCTGGATTGTCTGGCAGTGGACCGACATTTAGACTTTCAGATGGGTCAGCAAAAAAAATCTGAGACTTAATTTTGTGGCAGTGCATGTCTTTTTATAACTCTTCTTTGTTCCTCTCTAACTCCGACCTCCCATTCATGCTATAGCCTGCTTCAGAAGATGTGTATTTAAAGAAAACCTCTCCCTTGGAAGGTTTGATGTCTGAAATATGATTTTGAATTTGTCGTCTTTAGTATGAGTGTAATTGTCAAAGGAATTCAAACTCTGAAAGAAAGGGCAATTTTCATTGGTGCTATAATTCAGGGCAAGATTGATTTTTACCATCAAACAGGAGACGTACTTTCCATGTCCACATTATTACTATAGTTTACTATCTTAAACACTTTAGTCGAGTCACCCCTTATTCTTCCCCAGTCTTTTTCTCATTAGACAACCTGCTCATTCCGGGTATCAATCTAGTCAACATGCTCTGAACTGCTTCCAATGCATTTCCAGCTTCTCTTAAATAATGAGGGCAAAACTGCAAATAATATTTAATGTGTTTTCACCGGTGACTCAGGTGCCTATCTGTGTGGAGTTTGCACATTCTCCCTGTGTCTGTGTGGATTTCTTCCAGGTGCTCCGGTTTCCCTCCTCAGTCCAAAGATGTGCTGGTCAGGTGAATTGCCCATACTGTTTGGTGCATTAGTCGAGGATAAATATAGGGTCGGGGAATGGGTTTAGGTGGGTCACTCTTCGGAGGAGTGGTGTGGACTTGTTGGGCCGAAGGGCCTGTTTCCATAGTGTAGGGAATCTCATCTCATCTAGATGCCCTGTATAATTGAGGCATAACACCCATATTGTTATGTTCAATTCCTCTAGTAAAGACTTTTGACCCTGAGTACTAACCTTTTGTGACTCATGCGCGTCCAATAACTATTAGATGTTACAATTATTTTGCAGGCTGGTTGGAAAGAAAACCATGCGACTTTCATGAATGAGCTGAAGAATCTTCAGGCATCAGGGCTCACCACCCTCGGGCAGGCACTGCGGACATCCTTTGATTTGTTAAATCTGAACCGCTTAGTTTCTGGGATAGATAATTATGGTCAGGTTAGTACACATGCATTTTTTAAAAAATCCCTAGCTATTCCTGTCTCAACTGTAACTGGCTAAGTTATTTTTGTAATTATCATCTGTAACCTCCATTGTGTTTAATAACAAAATGCATTTCAACTAAAATCTTTCCTTGCCAATGTCTGCAAATCTCTTTCTCTGGTTGATGGTCAGCACTACAAATAGCACAGAGCTTGCAAAATTGTAAGAAGTTGGAAGTTTTTTAAATTTACTCAAGGGATGTGTGTGTCTCTGGCTGGGCCAGCATTTGTTGCCCATCTCTAATTGCCCTTGAAAAGCTGATGGTAAGCTGCATCATTGAACTGCTACAGTCCATGTGCTGTAGATAGACCTACAACATTCTTAGGAAATTTCATGACTTTGACCTAGTGACACTGAAGGAACTGCAATATATTTTCAAGTCAGAATGGTGAGTGAAAAGGATCTTGGCAAATTTCTGCAATGCACCTTGCACATACGACACACTGCTGCTACTGAGCATTGGTAGTTGAGGGAATGGATGATTGTGGATGTAGTGCCAGTCAAGCGGGTTGCTTTGTCCTGGATGGTGTCAAACCTCTTAAGTGTTGTTGGAGCTGCACCCGTCCATGAAAATGGGGATGATGCCATTACACCCTTGACTTGCGTCTCATAGATGGTGGACAGGCTTTTGTGAGTCAGGAGGTGAGTTACTCAATGCAGTAGTCATAGTCTCTATCCTGCTGCTGTCACCACTGTATTTATATAGCGAGTCCAGTTCAGTTTCTGGTCAGTGGTAACCCCCAGGATGTTGGTAATGGGACGTATGGTGATGGTGACAACATTGAATGTCAAAGAATGGTGATTATATTGCCTAGCATTTGTGCGCCATGAATATTATTTGTCAGTTGTCAGCCCAAGCCTAGATATTGTCCAGATCTTGTTGCATTTGAACATGGATTGCTTCAGTATCTGAGAAGTCATGAGTGATGCTGATCGTTGTGCATTCGTCAGCAAACATCCTCAAATCTGACCTTATGATGGAGGGAAGGTCATTAATGAAGCAGCTGAAGATGATTGGGCTTAAAACCTCACCTTGAAGAATGTTGTGCATTTAATGTAAGGACAGCCAGTTTTATTCAGTGTGGCCTTTGTGCTGCCCAGCAGTGCTGTGACCTGGCTGCTTTGTATAAGCTTGTAAAACAAATTATCTGTATGCAATATATGTCAAGATCTATTTATGAAGAAAGTGTGAGTGGTGATTGTTTCAAATGGTTTTACTATCTTGTGTCAATGATGCATTGTGACAGGTGTGCGTTATGTTGCATGACTCCAGTGATTAATGCACTTACCCTGTGGATTTTATACGTACATCTGTAAAGTAGATCCAGTGGTGCAGTGTATGAAAATGCCAGATGTGAGATTTTGTCATTGAATGAGGTCATATGAAACACTGACAGAAAATGTGAGGAAAGCAGTTGAATGTTAAATTAATGTTTAAGTTTGTGTTGACTGTTTATTGTTTAATCTGTCAATAAAGCATTCAAATTACTTAATGTTTCATGCTAAAGTTTTGAGCATTTACAATAAAGTTGAGCTATATCATGTACACATTGCAAAAAATTGCATATGCTGACAGTAAAATACATTGGTTTTAAAAGCTTATCCTTTTGCATACATGGAGTATTAGTACTTGCAGTAAGGTGTGGTTACAAGCTATAACAATTGATTTCAATTCCTTACACTGAGAATGTGTATTAGGTATAAGCAGGCAAGGAAAGAGTTAAGTTATGAGTTTTGTGAAACAAAATTTCAGCTGAGCATGACTCAGATCAGATAAGAACATACAGTTAACAATAGGGTGCTGGAGGCAAGGGTAGTGGGTTCACAAGGTGGAAAAGCATTCATTGTGTGAGGCATTTAACAAGATGAGGTAGCATTCAGTATGTAATTCAGTTTAACAAGGTGAAAGTATTCATTATGGGAAGCTAGTTAACAAGGTTAAGAACATTAACCTTGTACCAGCAGATGGCTTAATCTTTACTGTTGATGCTTGCTGATTGTAATGGTCACCCAATTAATATATATGTTGCCTTATCTGGATGCTCCTCCCTGTAAAATGACTAGATAGTTCATTAAGATACTGCTGTTCAGATGGGTGATCGTTCTCTCTCCCTCCAGGGTTTGGAATAAAGATGAAGGAGGTAACACTATACTCTGTCTCTGACCATTTTGCTTCGACTGGGGGAGGGGGCGGGAGCGGGACGACAACACCATGTTTTTGTTTGCTGGAAATCTTTAATGCTTCCTGAAATATTTGCTCATCAAATATGAAATTGTATCGCTGGTGCGTTTTTAACCAAAAGTAGGTAAAGATAAAGTTACAATAGTCCCAGAGAACCATAGGGGGGGAGAGAGAGATGACTAGTGAATTTAGCCTGAACGTCACTGTCATGAAGGCGAAACCTTCATGGTGACTTTAGCCAAGTTGAACCTCTGCTTTTCGTGTCGTTCTTCATCGCTAACTAGCTATCCCGCAACACATTTCATTGCTTTGAATTACAGTTTTGCTGATGGGAAAGATTTAAATCATCTTGAAGACTTGAAGATGACTCTTTTTTTTACCTTAAGAGCAATTATTATTTTGGCCACAAATATTAGCAGAACTAGTGATGCTCACATTGTGCAAATTAATAACTTTTTGGAGGTGGGCGGGGCAAACTGGTGTAAGGTCCTATTATAGTTGTCAAGTTAATCCAGTAAGCAATTTTTTTAATGTTTGTGAAGAAACCATTGTGCAGCTGTACCATGATTTGAGTATTCATGGATCCTCTTCCTGATTAACCACTAAAATAGATGTGTTTTACTGTCAGAACTTTGAGATTGTCCCTTTCTTTGTGTTCCCAGCCACTCTGATCTTTTCCACTGATTGGCAGGCCTGTGTGACCATAAGATATAGGAGCAGTTTTAGGCCATTTAACCCAACGAATCTGCTCTACTATTCCAATGTGATTGATACATTTCTCAACCCCATTCTCCTGCCTTCTCCCTGTAACCCTTGATCCCCTAACTAATCAAGAATCTATTCATCTCTGTCTTAAATACCCTCAATGACTTGGCTACCAAAGCCCTCTGTGACAATAAATTCTTCACAGTTACCACCCTTTGGTTGAAAAAATTCCTTCTCATTTCTTTCTAAAGGGTTGTCCCTTTACACTAAGGATGTTCCCTCGGGTCCTAGCCCCTTCTACTAGTGGAAACGTCTTCTCCACGATCACTATCCAGGCATCTCCATATCCTGAAAGTTTCAATCAGATCCCACCGCCCCCATTGTTCTATACCCCAAGTGCAGACCCCGAGTCCTCAACCGTTCCTCATATGACAAGTGCTAAATCCCTCTGATCATTGCTGTAAACTTCCTCTGGTTCCGCTCCTAGGCGACGCATCCTTCCTTAGATATGGGGCCCAAAACCAATCACAATATTCTAAATGCAATCTGACCAGAGCCTTATGCAACCTCAGCAGCACATCTCTGCTCTTCTATTCTAGCTCTCTTTAAATGAATGTGAACATTGCATTTGCCTTCATAACTGCCAACTAAACCTACACATTAACCTTCACAGAATCCTGAACAAGGACTCCCACATCCCGTTGTGCTTCAGATTTCAAAGCTTCTTTCTGTTCAGAAAATAATTCTCGCTTCTATTCTTTGCACCAAAGTACTTTCTCATATTTTAATCCAAATACCACTTTTTTTGCCCAATTTGCCCAGCATGTCCAAATTCTTCTGCAGCCTCTCATTTCCTGAACATGACCTATCCCTTCACCTACCTTTGTGTTACCTGCAAACTTAGCAACAACGCTCTCAGTCCCTTCATCCAGATTCTTAATGTATTAATGTGAATAGTTGTAGTCCCTACACTGTCCCCAGCAGAACTCAACTATTTGCTGGCTGCCATCCTGAAAAAACCCCTTTATCCCTATTCTCTGTTCTGTCAATCAGCCAATCCTTGATCCATGCCAGTATCTTGCCCCTAACACCACGGGCTGTTAGAATAGCAGCCTCCTCTGTGGCACTTTGTCAAAGACTTTCTGGAAATCCAAGTGGATCACATCCACTGGCTCTCCTTTGTTTAACTTGCTTATTACCTTCTCAAAGAATTCTCAGATTTGTCAGACATGACCTCTCCTTGATGATGCTATGCTGACTCTGCCCTATTTTACCATGAACTTCCAAATGCTCAGCAATCTGATTCTTAGTAATGGACTCTGAAAAGCTTACCAACAACCGAGGTCATTTTTACTCTTATTTCCTGTCTTCTATCTCCTTCCCTTCTTAATGACAGTGTTACGTTAGTCACTTTCCAGTCCATAAGACATAGAAGCAGAAATTAGGCCATTCAGCCCATCGCGTATGCTTTGCTTTGCCATTCAATTGTGGCTTACAAGTTTCTCAATCACATTCTCCCTGTAATCCTTGATCCCCTTGATATTTAAGAACCTATCTATCTCCGACTTAAATATAATCAATGACCTTGCCTCCATAGCCTTCTGTGGCAATGAATTCCATAGATTCAGCACTGTCTGGCAGAAGAAGTTTCTCCTTATCTCCGTTCTGAAAGATCTTCCCTTTACTCTAAGTCTGTGCCCTCGGGTCCTAGTCTCTCCTACCAATGGAAACATCTTCCCAACACCCATTCTATCCAGACCATTCAGTATTCTGAATGGTTCAATTAGATCCCCCCCCCTCATCTTTCTAATCACATATAGACCCACAGTCCTCAAACATTCCTCATATGTTAAGCTTTTCAATCCTGTGACCATTCTCGTGAACCTCCTGTGAACACGTCCAAAATCAGTAAATCCTTCCTGAGATATAGAACATAGAACAGTACAGCACAGAACAGGACCTTCAGCCCACGATGTTGTGCCAACCATTGATCCTCGTGTAAGGTAAACCTAATGTACGAACTCTCAAATTTCTGTGACCATATGCATGTCCAGCAGTCTCTTAAATATCCCCAATGACCTCGCTTCCACAACTGCTGCTGGCAACGCATTCCATGTTCTCTCAACTCTCTGCGTAAAGAATCCGCCTCTGACATCCCCTCTCTACTTTCCGCCAAACAGCTTAAAACTATGACCCCTTGTGTTAACAATTTCTGCCCTGGGAAAAACTCTCCGGCTATCAACTCTATCTATGCCTCTCATTATCTTGTACACCTCAATTAGGTCCAATGAAAAAAGTCTGAGCTCAGTCAACCTCTCTTCATAAGATAAGCCCTCCATTCCAGGCAGCATCCTGGTAAACAAGATCTCACGGCTCTTAAAGTCAATCCCCCTGTTAATGAAAGCCAAAACACCATATGCTTTCTTAACAATCCTGTCCACTTGGGTGGCAATTTTAAGGGATCTATGTACCTGCACACCAAGATCCCGCTGTTCCTTCACATTGCCAAAAATCCTGTCTTTAATCCTGTACTCAACTTTCAAGTTCGACCTTCCAAAATGGGCAGCACGGTGGCACAGTGGTTAGCACTGCTGCCTCACAGCGCCAGAGACCCGGGTTCAATTCCCGCCTCAGGCGACTGACTGTGTGGAGTTTGCACATTCACCCCGTGTCTCCGTGGGTTTTCTCCGGGTGCTCCGGTTTCCTCCCACAGTCCAAAAATGTGCAGGTCAGATGCATTGGCCATGCTAAATTGCCCATAGTGTTAGGTAGGGGGTAAATGTAGGGGTATGGGTGGGTTTCGCTTCGGCGGGTCGGTGTGGACTTGTTGGGCCGAAGGGCCTGTTTCCACACTGTAAGTAATCTAATCTAATCTAATCAAAATGCATCACTTCGCATTTATCCAGGTTGATCTCCATCTGCCACTTCCCAGCCCATCTCTGCATCCTGTCAATGTCACGCTGCAGCCGACAACAGTCCTCTATACTGTCAACAACACCTCCAACCTTTGTGTCATCTGTAAATTTGCTTACCTATCCTTCAATCTCCTCATCCAAGTCATTAATAAAATTACAAAGAGTAGAGGCCCAAGAACAGAGCCCTGTGGAACACCACTCACCACTGACTTCCAGGCAGAATACTTTTCTTCCACTACCACTCACAGTCTTCTGTCAACCAGCCAATTCTGTATCCAGACAGCTAAATTTCCCTGTATTCCCATTCCTCCTGACCTTCTGAATGAGCCTAGCACGGGGAACCTTATTAAATGCCTTGCTGAAGTCCATATACACCACATCCACCGCTTGACCATGATCAACTTGTCTAGTAACATCCTTGAAGAAATCAATAAGATTTGTGAGGCATCACCTGCCCCTCAAAGCCGTGCTGACTGCATTTAATCAAGCTATGCTCTTCCAGATGGTCATAAATCCTATCCCTCAGAATCCTTTCTAATACCTTGCAGATAACAGACGTGAGACTGACTGGTCTGTAATTGCAAGGGATTTCCCTATTTACTTTTTGAAGAGAGGAATTACATTTGCCTCCCTCCAGTCCTCCGGTACGACTCCGGTGGAGAGCAAGGATGCAAAAATCTTTGCAAGTGGCGAAGCAATCACATTTCTCGCTTCCCAAAGCAGCCAAGGACAAATCTGTGCCCAGAACTGCACACAATACTCCAAATGTTGTCTGACCAGAGCCTTATAGAACCTCAGAAATACATCCCTGCTTTTATATTCAAGTCCTTTCAAAATAAATGCTATCACTGCATTTGCCTTCCCAACTACTGACTCAACCTGCAAGGTTACATTGAGAGAATCCTGGAGTAGAACTCCCAAGTCTCCTTGCACTTCAGATTTCTGAATTTTCTCCCCATTTCAAAAATAGTCCATGTCTCTCTTCTTCCTACCAAATAGTCCATGCCTGTATTCTTCCTACCTCTTCCTCTGGGATTATCCCTGACTCCAAAGATTCCTGAAAGTTCAGTACAAGTGCCTATACATTCTCGTCACCTATCTCCTTCAGAACTCTGGGGTGTGGTCCGTCTGGTCCGAGTGATTTATCCACCCTCGGTATGTCTTGTGCCTTTAACTAAACCAACTGGCAGCTTAATGTTCCAGGAAACACCTGCTGCAGACAGATAGAAAGGGAGGCAAGAGAGGAGAAGCAATGGCGTTTTTGATAAGGGATAGTGTTACAGCTGTACTTGGGATATTCCCGGACTTACATCCAGGGAAGTTATCTGGGTGGAACTGGGAAATACAAAAGGGATAATCACCTTATTGGGAATGTATTATAGATCCCCGAACAGTCAGCAGGAAATTTGTAAAGAGATTTCAGTTATCTGTAAGAAAAATAGGGTGATTATGGTCAGAGATTTTAACTTTCCAAACATAGACTGGGATTGCCGTAGTGTTCTGTTTAGATAGGAATTTTTTAGGTGTGTACAGGAAACTTTCTGATTTAGTATATGGATGTATCTACGACAGAAGGTGCAAAACTTGACCTACTGTTCAGGAATAAGGCAGGGCAGGTGACTGAGGTGTCAGTGGGGGAGCACTTTGGGGCCAGCAACCATAAATCTATTAGTTTTAAGAATGCTAGATGATGAGAGAAATTGAAGGTTTAGTTCAGAAAAAGCAGGAAGCATATATCAAGTATAGACAGGATATGTTGTTCTGTTTCTCTATGTCCGTATCGGTCAAAGTAAATGCTCAGCCACACAGTATGGCTTTACCTTCTTCGTCTTTATTCTGGGCCCTGGAAGAGAGATACGATTGCCCATGTGCACAGATACATGAGTTCTCGGTCTTCTCTTGAATAGCAGATTCTTCTTGAATTGTATAATGATATACAGGGAGCAGCATCCAAATAAGGTAACATCTCTATTGATTGGGTGACTATTACAATTAAGCCATCTGGTGTTACACAATGGAAGCTTTTCAACTTGTTAGCTGGCATTACACAATGGATGCTTTCTAACCCATTAACCCACTACCCTTGCTCCAGCACTTCATTGTTTACTGCAAGTTCTTATCTGGTCAGAGTCTTGCTAGCTGAGCCTTTGTCACACAACTGAAACTTAACTCTTTCCCTACCCACTCATTACCTTTACATTTTCTCAGATACATTGAGTGAATCCTTCGAGTATAAAGGCAGTAGGAGTATACTTAGAGGGCCATCAGGAGGGCAAAAAGGGGCATGAGATAGCTTTGGCAAATAGGGTTAAGGAGAATCCAAAGGGTTTTCACAAATTCTTTAATGACAAAAAGGCAACTAGAGAGAGAATAGGGCCCCTCAAAGATCCCTGATGAAGGGCTTTTGCCCAAAACGTAGATTTTCCTGCTCCTCAGATGCTGCCTGACCTGCTGCGCTTTTCCAGCACCACTCTAATCTAGATCCCTCAAGGATCAGCAAGGCGGCCTTTATGTGGAACCGCAGGAGATGGGGGAGATATCAGTGTTTACTGTGGAGAAGGATGTAGAAGATATAGAATATAGGGAAATAGATAGTGACATCTTGAAAAATGTCCTTTTACAGAGAAGGAAGTGCTGGATGTCTTGAAATACATACAAGTGGATAAATTCCAAGGACCTGATCAGGTGTATCCTAGAACTCTGAGAAGCTAGGGAAGTGATAGCTGGCCCCTCTTGCTGAGATATTTGTATCATTGATAGTCACAGGTGAGGTGCCAGAAGACTGGAGGTTGGCTAATGTGGTACAATTATTTAAGAAAGGTGGTAAGGACAAGCCAGGGAACTATAGACTAGTGAGCCTGACATCAGTGGTGAGCAAGTTGTTGGAGGGAATCCTGAGGGACACGATTTACACAGGTTTGGAAAGGTAAGAACTGATTAGGGATAGTCAACATGACTGTGCGTGGGAAATCACATCTCACTAACCTATTTGAGTTTATTGAAGAAGTCACAGAGGGTTGCTGAGGGCAGAGCATTATCTATATGGACTTCAGTAAGACATTTGCCAAGGTTCCCCATGGGAGACTGGTTAGCAAGGTTAGATCTTGTAGAATACAGGGAGGAATAACTATTTGGATACAGAACTGGCTCAAATGTAGAAGACAGAGGGTGGTGGTGGAGGGTTGTTTTTCAGACTCGAGGTCTGTGACCAGTGGTATGCCACAAGCAGTGCTGGGACCACTACTTTTTGTCATTTATATAAATGATTTGGATGTGAACATAGGAGGTATAGTTAGTAAGTTTGCAGATGAAGGTGTAGTGGACAGCAAAGATGGTTACCTCAGATTACAATGGCATCTTGATCAGATGGGCCAGTGGGCTGAGGAGTGGCAGATGGAATTGAATTTAGGTAAGTACGAGTTGTTGCATTTTGGGAAAGCAAATCTTAGCAGGACTTATACACTTAATGGTAAGGTCCGAGGGAGTGTTGCTGAACAAAGAGACCTTGGAGTGCAGGTTCATAGCTCCTTGAAAGTAGAGTCATAGGTAAATAGGATAGTGAAGAAGGCATTTGGTATGTTTTCCTTTATTGGTCAGAGTATTGAGTACAGGAGTTGGGAGGTCATGTTGTGGCTGTCCAGGACATTGGTTAGGCCACTGTTGGAATATTGCGTGCATTTCTGGTCTCCTTCCTATTGGAAAGATGTTGTGAAACTTGAAAGGGTTCAGAAAAGATTTACAAGGATGTTGCCAGGGTTGGAACATTGGAGGCTGAGGGGTGACCTTATTGACGTTTATAAAATCATGAAGGGCATGGATAGGATAAATAGACAAAGTCTTTTCTCTGGGGTGGGGTAGTCCAAAACTCGGGGGTATAGATTTAGGGTGAGAGGGGAAAAGACATAAAAGAGAGCTAAGGGGCAACTTTTTCACACAGAGGGTGGTACGTGTATGGAATGAACTGCCAGAGGAAGTGGTGGAGGCTGGTACAGTTGCAACATTTAAAAGGCATCTGGATGGGTATATTAATAGGAAGAGTTTAGAGGGATATGGTAAAAACAATGACTGCAGATGCTGGAAACCAGAGTTTAGATTAAAGTGGTGCTGCACCACTCTAACCAAAAACTAGAGGGATATGGGCCAAGTGCTGGCAAATGGGGTGAGATTAGGTTGAGGTATTTGATCAATATGGGCGAGTTGGACAAAAGGGTCTGTTTCCGTGCTGTATATGTCTGTGACTCTATTCTGCCTGTATTCCTCCCTCACTTCTGGTGTTGTTTTTTTAAAGCAAAAAGTTTGGTATTGTGGAAATGAATTCTGACCATCATTGCTATTGTGCCTTTGCTAAGACTGCTGAAGACTCTTGCAGTTTGAAGAAGATAATGAATTGATATTCTTTTCCTTGATGAAGGTTTTAAATTTATGGAACCTACTAAAACATGTAAAAAGTCCATTTGTATTTAAACACAAGATGTAAACAAAACATATGGGAAGGGAAGTTCTTCATTTCCATAATGTTGCTCTGCTCTTGGTGTCGATCATTTTTATTCATTCTTGTATGCCTCGTGGATGCCTATTTTTGAGTGCTGGTTGTTTGGCAATTTGAGTCTGGCTGAGGTGTTACCATGGGTAAACCAACAGTAGGCTGTGTGCTCCTCAAGCTCCCAATACTTCAAACAGGCTAAAGGCTTGAACAGAATTCTGTTCTATGCAGAGAACAGGTGCCTGCTTATTGGGTTCTTGATTATTCTGGTCAGTTCGATGTTCTTTTCAATACAGACAGCTTGAAGGTGTGTGCTGTTGGCGTAATGCCACTAGGCATTAGTTAGTTCTGATAACACCTTGTACAAAGCAAAATATCAAAAGAAAGTAAATGAGATTAATAGCCAATATGATTTTTTAAAATGATTTTGCAGCCTGGGGAGATTAGATTAGATTAGATTACTTAGTGTGGAAACAGGCCCTTCGGCCCAACAAGTCCACACTGACCCACCGAAGCGCAACCCACCCATTCCCCTACATTTACCCCTTTTACCTAACACTACGGGCAATTTAGCATGGCCAATTCACCTGACCTGCACATCTTTGGACTGTGGGAGGAAACCGGAGCACCCAGAGGAAACCCACGCAGACACAGGGAGAATGTGCAAACTCCACACAGTCAGTCGCCTGAGTCGGGAATTGAACCCGGGTCTCTGGCGCTGTGAGGCAGCAGTGCTAACCACTGTGCCGCCCACGAAGGGAGGGTGTTGACCAGTATGAGAGAATTCTCTGTTGTCACGTGGAACCCTGATGTCATTTATGTTTGCTTGATTAGTTATAGTTTAATATCTGATTTGAAAGTTGGAATCTCCAGCAACACAGCACTGTATGCAGCCATGGAAGAAAGCCTGAAATATACGCCACAACCTTCGATTCCAAGAGAGGAGTGTCCTAAATTACCAATTAGTTAATTACCAGTAACTTACTAAGATACCAATTGTACTAATACCTTGGTTGTTGGTAAAATTCTAGAATCCATCATTTAGGATGAGCTTTCTGAATTCTTGGAAGTGCAGGGTCGGATTAGAACAAGTCAGCATGGATTTAGTAACGGGAAGGCCGTGCCTGACAAACCTTAGATTTCTTTGAAGAGGTAACAAGTAGGTTAGACCAGGGAAACTCAGTGGATATTATCTATCTCGACTTCAAAAGGGAGGCTGAGTAAGGTGAGCTCATGGTGTTCGAGGTGAGCTACTGGCATGGATTGAGGATTGGCTGTCTGACAGAAGGCAGAGAGTTGAAATAAAAGGTTCTTTTTCGGAATGGCAGCTGGTGACAAGAGGTGTCCCACAGGGTTCAGTGTTGGGGCCGCAGCTGTTCACTTTATATATAAATGATCTGGATGAAGGCACTGGGGCATTCTGGTGACGTTTGCCGATGATACAAAGTTAGGCAAACATGCATATAGTACTGAGGAGGTGGGGAGGCTGCAGGAAGATTTAGATAGTTTAGGAGAGTGGTCCAGGAAATGGCTGATGAAATTCAACGTGAGCAAATGCGAGGTCTTGCACTTTGGGAAAAAGAATACAGGTATGGAATATTTTCTAAACGGTGAGAAAATTCATAAAGGCAACGTACAAAGAGATCTGGGAGTGTTAGTCCAGGATTCTGTAAAAGGTTAACTTGCGGATTGAGTCTGTGATCAAGAAAGTGAATGTAAAGTTGTCATTTATCCCAAGAAGGTTGAAATGTAAAACAGTGATGTGCTTCTGAGAATTTATAAAGTTCCAGACAGGCCCCATTTAGAATACTGTGTCTAATTTTGGGCCCCACACCTCAGGAAGGATATAGTGGCACTGGAACGTGTCCAGCAGAGATTCACATGGATGATCCCTGGAATGGTAGGCCAAACATACGATGAACGGCTGAGGATCCTGGGATTGTATTCATTCGAGATTAGAAGGTTGAGGAGAGATCTAACAGAAGCTTACAAAGATAATGCATGGCTTAGAAAGGGTGGACACTGGGATGCTGTTTCCATTAGGCGGGGAGACTAGGACCTGTGGGCACAGCCTTAGAATTAGAGGGGGGTCAATTTAGAACTGAAATGAGGAGACATTTCTTCAGCTAGAGTGTGCTGGGCCTGTGGAATTCATTGCCACGGAGTGCTGTGTAGGCAGGGATATTAAATGTCGTCAAGGCAGAGATTGATAAATTCTTGATCTCGCAAGGAATTAGGGGATATGGGGTGAGTGCTGGTAAGTGGTGTTGAAATGCCCATCAGCCTTGATTAAATGGCGGAGTGGACTCGATGGGCCAAATGGCCTTACTTGCACTGCTGTGACCTATGGTCCTAAATTAAACTGAAATGTGGGCTGAATCTAGAGCAGCAGGGAGAGGGACATCAAGATATAGTGAGCCCGAAATTGGGGGGTGATAGAACACAGAACAGTACTACATAGAACAGTACGGCCCTCGATGTTGCACCGACTAGTGAACTAATCTAAGCTCATCCCCCTACACTATCCCATCATCATCCATGTGCTTATGCAAGGATTGTTTAAATCTCCCTAATGTGGGTGAGTTAACTACATTGGCAGGCAGGGCATTCCAAGCCCTTACCACTCTGAGTAAAGAACCTGCCTCTGACATCTGTCTTAAATCTATCACCCCTCAATTTGTAGTCATGTGCCCTTGTACAAGCTGACGTCGTCATTCTAGGAAAAAGACTTTCACTGTCTACCCTATCTAATCCTCTGATCATCCTTGTATGTATCTATCAAGTCCCCTCTTAGCCTTCTTCTTTCCACTGAAAACGGACTCAAGTCCCTCAGCCTTTCCTAATAAGAGCTTCTCTCCAGATCAGGCAACATCCTGGTAAATCTCCTCTGCACCTTTTCCAATGCTTCCACATCCTTCCTGTAATGGGGTGACCAGAAGTGTACACAATATTCCAAGTGAGGCCACACTAGTGCTTTGTATAGTTGCAGCATGACATCACGGCTCTGGAACTCAATCCCTCCACTTATAAAACCTAACACACCATATGCCGCCTTGACAGCTCTATCAGCCTTGGTGGCAACTTTCAGGGATCCAAGTACATGGACTCCAAGATCTCTCTGCACATTCACAGTACCAAGATCTTTCCATCGATCCAGTATTCTGCCTTCCTGTTATTCTTCCCAAAGTGTTGCACCTCCCATTTCGCTGCATTGAACTCTATTTGCCACCCCTCAGCCCAATCTTGCAGTTTATCCAAGTCCCCCTGCAACATTCTTCCACACTATCTACTACTCCACCGACTTTAGTGTCATCTGCAAACTTATTCATCCATCCATCTTTGCCTGCATCCAAGTCATTTATAAAAATGACAAACAGCAGTGGTCCCAAAACAGATCTTTGTGGCCCACCACTAGTAACCGGTCTCCAGGCTGAATATTTTCCATCAACCACCACTCGCTGCCTCCTTACAGGAAGCCAGTTTCAAATCCAAACTGCTAAATCACCCTCAATCCCATGCCTCTGCATTTTCTCCCAACAGCCTACCATGTGAAACCTGATCAAAGGTTTTACTGAAGTCCATGTATACTACGTCAACTGCCCTACCCCCATCTACATACTTGGTCACCCTCTCAAAAAACTCAATGAGCTTTGTGAGACTCGACCTACTCTTGATGAAACCATGTTGACTATGTACAAACAAACTGTTACTTGCTAGATGATTATAAATCCTATCTCTTATAATCCTTTCCTACAACAGAAGTAAGGCTCACTGGTCTATCATTACCTGGGTCATCTCTACTGCCCATCTTGAACAAGGGCACAACATGTGCAATCCTCCAGTCCTCTGGTACTAAACCTGCAGACAATGATGACTCAAAGATCAAAGCTAAAAGCTTCACCATCTCCTCCCTGGTTTCCTAGAGAATCCTTGAATAAATCCCATCTGGCCCAGGGGACTTGTCCACTTTCACTCCTAGAATTGATAACAGCTCTTCCTTGAGAAGAAAGTGAGGACTGCAGATGCTGGAGATCAGAGCTGAAAATGTGTTGCTGGAAAAGCGCAGCAGGTCAGGCAGCATCCAAGGAACAGGAGAATCGACGTTTCGGGCATAAGCCCTTCTTCAGGATTCTCCTGTTCCTTGGATGCTGCCTGAGCTGTGCTTTTCCAGCAACACATTTTCAGCAACAGCTCTTCCTTACTAACATCAATCCTTTCTAGTCTAATATCTCGTATCGTAATCTTCCCCTCTAAAATATTCTCCTTTTCCTGAGTGAAAATCAATGAGAAATATTTGTTTAGCATCTCTCTGATCTCCACAGGGTCCACACACAACTTCCCACTTCTGTCTCTGACTGGCCCTATTCCTACCCTAGTCATCCTTTTATTCCTCACATGCCTATAGAAAGCTTTAGGGTTCTCCTTTATTCCACCTGCTAAAGACTGCTTTTGTACTCCCTTTGCTCTTCTTAACTCTCTCCTTAAATCCTTCCTAGCTAATCTGCAACTCTCCATCGCCTTAACTGAACCATCACGTTTCATCATCACATAAGCCTCCTCCTTCCGCTTAACAAGAGATGCAATTTCTATAGTAAACCACGGTTCCCCTACCTTATCACTTCCTCCCTGCCTGATACGGACATACCTATCAAAGGCATGCAATATCTGTTCCTTAAACCAGCTTCACGTTTCGATTGTCCCGATCCCCATCCGGGTGCTCCGGTTTCCTCCCACAGACCAAAAATGTCCAGGTCAGGTGAATTGGCCATGCTAAATTGCCCGTAGTGTTAGGTGCCAGGGGTAAATGTAGGGGAATGGGTCTGGGTGGGTTGCGCTTCAGCGGGTCGGTGTGGACTTGTTGGGCCGAAGGGCCTGTTTCCACACTGTAAGTAATCTAATCTAAAAAGTCCCCTGCATTTTGCTACCCCATCCTATGCCTCCCAAGTCTTGCCTATTCGCATTATAATTGCTCTTGCTCCATCAATAACTCTTGACCTGTGGCATGTACCTATCCCTTTCCATCGCTAAACTAAATGTAACTGAATTATGGTCACTCTCTCCAAAGTACTCACCTACCACTAAATCAGACACCTGGCCTGGTTCATTACCAAGCACCAGATCCAGTGTGGCCTCCCCTCTTGTTGGCCCTTCGATATGCTGTGTCAGGAAACCCTCCTGCACACGCTGGTTAAAAACTGATCCATCCGACGTACTAGAGGTAGAGCATTTCCAGTCAATGTTGGGCAAAGTTAAAGTTTCCCTTAATGACCACCCTGTTCCTTTCACTCCTACCCAGAATCATTTTGCCAATCCTCTCCTCCATCTCCCTGGAACTCTGCAGAGTTATATAAAAAACTCCCAGCAGTGTGACCTCTCTTTTCCTGTTTCTAACCTCAGCCCATATTGTCCTCGTCAAAAGTTCTTTCAGCCACTGTTATATTATTCTTGACTAACAAGGCCACTCCTCCCCCTCTTTTACCACCTTGCTTGTTCTTAATGAAATATCTAAACCCTGGAACCAGCAACATCCATTCCAGACCCTGCTCTATTCATGTTTCCGAATTGGCCACAACATCGAAGTCCCAGGTACCTATCCATGCTGCAAGCTCACCAGCCTTATTTCAGATACTTCTGGCGTTGAAGTAGACACACTTCAAACCAGCTTGCTGTTTGCCAACATATTCCTGCGACCGTGAAATGCTGTCCATGCCCTCCCTACTCTCATACTCGTGTGCACTGGAACTACACCTCAGGTTCCCATCTCCCTGCTGAGCTAGTTTAAACCCATCCGAATAGCACCAGCAAATTTCCTACCCAGGAAATTTAAACTTCTATGAGGATTTTTCAGGTTTACGTTGAAGGAGAAACTTTTGATTTGGTCTTTGCCATGATTTGGAAAGGAACCTCACCTGGTACCAGTCAAAAAACAAGTTTAACCAACATGGAAATAAGCAAAATACTCCATCCAGTGACATAAAACTGGTTGTGTGATATTTGTGGGAGAATTTCCAACTATCCTGGAATTTACCATTTTGTATCTGGTGTAATGACAATTCAAAACTTAACTATTCCATGTTCGTGGAGATATGTGCAATAATTAGCAGGCCCTAAAATTCTAAGCATGTTGTATAGGGCAAATGAATTGCACCGGATGATTTTGAAAGAAACAGTGCTATGCTGCGAGGAAAGGAAATGCCTTAGAAGTCCTTAAAATGGACTGCTGACCCTATGAAGTCTCACAGCATCAGTTCAGGCATAGTGACATGATGTCAAGAAATAGCTGAAGACTTTAGGTACTGCAAATGCATCAGGCGCCAACAATATTCCAGTGGTAGTGCTGAAGGCATCTGTTCCAGGACGAGCCAACTTGTTTCAGTACATTTACAGCACTGGCATCTACTCGACAGTGTGGAAACTTGTCCCAGTATGTCGTGTCCATAAAAAAGAAACAGGAGAATTAATTACCACCCCATCAGTCTGCTCTCAATCAACAAAATGATATAAAGTGCTATCGACATCACTATCAAGTCGTACTTCAGTTAAAGATCGCTTCTGCAAAAGGTTAGAAGTGAAGATGTTTTCTGTTGATTATGAGATCAATGCTATTTGTGACTTCTCGAGTACAGAATGTTCCCACATAACAAGACTGGATAACATCCAGGTGTGAGCTGAGAAGTGGCAAGTAACATTTGTGCAAAACAAATACAAGGCAGTATCCAGCAAGAAGGAACCTAACCAATTGCCTTTGACACTCAGTGGCATTACCCTCGCTGTCAATGTTATTGATTAGAAACTGAACTGGATTTTTCATTTAAATGCTGCGGTTATAAGAATCCTGTAGCAAGTAACCCACATCTCTATGACTACCAAAGCCTATCCACCATCTACAAGGCACAAGTGAGAATTGTAATGGATTACTTTCCACTTAACTGGATGAGAGCAGCTCCAACAACATTTGAAGCTTCACACTATCCAGGACAAAACAACACACTTGATTGGCACCACATTCACCACCTACGCATACTGTCAGCAGCATATACCATTTACAAGATGCATTTCAGGAACTCATAAAAGCTGTTTTCACAGAGACTCTTTCAACAGCACCTTTCAAACCTGCAATGCGTATCATCTAGAACAGGAACAGCTGATGCTTGAGAGCACCACATTCAGTTTCCCCTCCATTTTGACTTAAAACTATATCGCCATTCTTTTACTGTTACAGGACCAAAATACCGGAACCTCCTGCATAACAGTGCTGTACCTATATCATATGCATTGAAGTGCATCATGAAGGCAGCTCATCATCACCATTGCAAGGGTAATTAGGGATGAGCGACAAATGTTGGCCTACTGGTGATGCTTACATCCCTTGAAAGAATCCAAGCTAGTGTTCTGTACAAGTTTGACATGATTTCTTTGCTCTTATTATCTGTTTCTCAAGAGAATTTGGGATAATGTATGCTATGCTAACTATTCACTCAACCTGTCTTTCAACTTTTAATATTTTATGCATGTATACACCCAAGAACCTTTGCTCCCGCAACCACATGAGAACAAAGAACAAAGAAAATCTATAACCCAGAAACAGGCCCTTTGACCCTCCAAGCCTGAGCTGATCCAAATCCACTGCCTTAACCTATCGCCCAATTCCTAAGCATCTGTATCGCTCTGCTCCCTACCTACTCATGTATCTGTCCAGACGCACCTTAAATAAATTTACGGTGCCTGCCTCTACTACCTCTGCTGGCAACGCGTTCCAGGCACCTACCACCCTCTGTGTAAAGTACTTTCCATGTGTATCCTCCTTAGACTTTTCTCCTCTCATCTTGAAAGCGTGACCTCTTGTTATCAAATCTCTCACCCTGGGAAAAAGCTTATCTCTATCTACCCTGTCTATACCCTTCATGATTTTGTAGACTTCAATCGGGTCTCCCCAAAATCTCCTTTTTTCTAATGAAAACAATCCTAACCTGCTCAACTTCTCTTCATAGCTAGCACCTTCCATACCAGGCTACATCCTCGTAAACCTTCTCTGCACCCTCTCCAAAGCATTCACATCCTTTTGGTAATACGGCGACCAGAACTATACACTGTATTCTAAATGCGGCTGAATCAAACTCTTCTCCAATTTTAATATGACTTGCCAGCTCTTATACTCAATACCCTGTCCATTGAAGGCAAGCATATCATATACATTCTTGACCACTCTATCCACCTGTGCAGCAACCTTCAAGGTAGAGTGGACCTGAATTCCCAGATCTCTCTGCTCATCAATTTTTCTCAAGGCTCTTCCGTTTGCAGTACAGTTGGCTCTAGAATTAGACTTCCCAAAATGCATCACCTCACATTTGCTTGGATTGAACTCCATCTGCCACTTCTCCACCCAGCTCTCCAGTCTGTCTATATCCTCCTGTATTCTTTGACAGTCCCATATCCTTTCTGCTATTCCACCAGTATTCGTGTCATCTGCAAACTTACTGATCAGACCAACAATGCTCTCTTCCAGATCATTTATGTACATTACAAGCAACAGTGGCCCCAGCACTGATCCCTGTGGAACACTATTGGTTACCTTTCTCCATTTTGAGAAACTCCCTTCAACTACTACTCTCTCTTCAAAGTTTGGGTGAAGATTTGTAGCTCGGGTGCTCGTTGTTGTGGTTCTGATCGCCGAGCTGGAAATTTTTGTTGCAAACGTTTCGTCCCAGTCGAATTCATGTTTCTTGTCGTCTGCGTGTGTGGCTACTAAGGATAGCTGGTCGTGGCATTTCGTGGCTAGTTGATGTTCATGAACATCAAGTAGCCACGACAAGCTATCCTTAGTAGCCACACACGCAGACGACAAGCAACATGAATTTGACTGGGACAACACTACCATTATAGGGCAAGCCAAACAAAGAACAGCCAGGGAATTCCTAGAAGCATGGCACTCATCCACAAACTCCATCAACAAACACATCGACCTGGACCCAATATATCGGCCACTACAGCGGACTGCTGAAACTGACAACCGGAAGCGGCAGGGACAGGCCACTATAAATGCCGGAGGAACCACCACAGAAGCGTTTCACAGGAGGCTCCCAAGCACTAAGGATGTCACCTAGACAGGGGACGAAACGTTTGCAACAAAAATTTCCAGCTCGGCGAACAGAACCGCAACAACTACTCTCTGTCTCCTATTGCTCAACCAGTTCTTTATCCACCTAGCTAGAACACCATGCACACCATATGACTTCACTTTCTCCATTAGTTTACCATGGGGAACCTTATCAAATGCCTTACTGAAGTCCATGTATATGACATCAACAGCCCTTCCTTCATCTGTCAACTTGGTCACTTCCTCAAAGAACTCTATTAAGTTGGTGAGGCACCATCTATCCTTCTCAAAACCGTGTTGCTTATTACTGATAAGTCCAGTTTTTTCCAAATATAAATAGATTTTATCCCTCAGTACCTTGTCCAGTAACTTTCCCACCACTGACGTCAGGCTCACTAGTCTGTAGTTACCTGGAATATCCCTAATACCCTCCTTGTACAGGGGGACAACATGAGCAACCCTCCAGTCCTCTGACATCTCACCTGTGTTAGACGATGCTACAAAAATATCTGTCAGGGCCCCAGCTATTTCCTGTCTTGTCTCCCTCAGCAACCTGGGATAGATCCCATCCGGTTCTGGGGATTTGTCCACCTTCGTATCCTTTAGCCTACCCAATACATCTTCCCTTCTTATGTCAACGTGATCCAGAGTAAACAAACTTCTATCTCTAATCTCAACATTCATCACCTCCCATTCCTCATTGAACACTGATGCAAAGTAATCATTGAGAATCTCACCCATTTTCTCAGGTTTGACACACAACCTTCATTCCTTATCCTTTAGTGGACCAACCCTTTCTCTGGTTACCCTCATGTTTCTTATGTAAGAATACAAGGCCTTGGGATTCTCCTTAATTCTGCTCCCTCAAGTTATTTCATGACTCTTTTAGCCTGCTTGATTCCTCGTTTAAGATTTGTCCTACTCTTCCGATATTCCTCCAAGACCTGTTCAGTTCTTAGCTGCCTGGACCTTGTGTACGCTTCCCTTTTCCTCTTGGCTTGTCGCATCATTTCTCCTGTCATCCACGGTTCACAAATCTTGCCTTTCCTATTCCTTGTTTTCAAAGGGACATGCCTATCCTGCACTATCTTCAGCCTATCTTTGAAAGTTTCCCGCATATCAGATGTGGACTTTCCTTCAAATAGCTGTGTCAAATCTACATTTCTGAGCTCCTGCCTAATTTTGATATAATTGGCCTTGGCCCAGTTTAGTAATCTTCCCTTAGGACCACTCTCATCTTTGTCAATGAGTATTCTAAAACTTACAGAATTGTGGTCACTATTCCGAAAGAAGTCCCCCACTGCAAGTTCTCCCACCTGGCCTGGCTCATTTCCCAACGCCAAGTCCAATATGGCCCCTTCCCTCGTCAGACTATTGACATACTGCTCTAGAAAACTCTCCTGGATGCTCCTTACAAATTCTACCCCATTCAGACCTCTGACACTAATGTTGGGAAAATTAAAATCTCCCATCACCATCACCCTTTGCCTTTACATCTTTCCATAATCTGTTTATCTATTTGTTCTTCTACCTCACGCTCACTGTTGGGAGGCCTGTAATACAGCCCCATCAATATAACTGTACCTTTCTTATTTCTCAGCTCCACCCATCACGCCTCACTGCCTTCCATAATGTCTTCCCTTAGCACAGCCGTGATACCATTCCTGACCAGCAATGCAATTCCTCCTCCCCCACCCCCCCTCACCTTTTATTTCCCTCCCTGTCTCGTCTGAAGTATCTACATCCTGGAACGTTTAGTTGCCAATCATACTCTTCCTTCACTTAAGTCTCTGATTGCAGTAATGTCATATTCCCAGGTACCAGTCCAAGCCTTAAGTTCATCTGCCTTACCCACTATACTCCTTGCATTAAGTACAGTATATGTACTTCAGGCCGCCAGTTCTTTTGTGTTCATCTGCTCTCTGCCTATGCTTCCCCTTGGTAATGCTAACTTTGTGATCCTTACAGTCTCCAGTTTCCACCTCACTGTCTACTAGTCTTCTCTTCTGGTTCCCAGCACCCTGCCACATTAGTTTAAACCCTCCCCAACAGCAGTAGCAAAAACTCCCCCAAGGACATTAGTTCCAGTCTGGTTCAGGTGTGGACCGTCCAATTTGTAATAGTCCCACCTTTCCCAGTAATGGTCCCAGTGTCCCACAAATCTGAACCCCTCCCTCCTACATCATCCCTCAAGCCATGTGTTCATCTTGCCTATTCTTTCTTTTCTACCCTGGTTAGCACGGAGCACTGGTAACAAGCCTGAGATCACTACCTTTTAGGTCCTCCTCTTTAACTTCTCTTCTAGCTCCCTGAATTCTGCCTTCAAGACCTCATCTCCCTTTTTATTTATATCATTGGTGCCAATGTGCACCATAACAACTGGCTGTTCACCCTCCCCTTTCAGAATGCTCTGCAGTCGATCGGTGACATCCCTGACCGCAGCACCTGGGAGGCAACATACCATCTAGGAATCTCGTTTTCGGCCACAGGACCGACTATCTACTCCCCTTACAATTGAATCCCCTATGACTATGGCCCTACAAATCTTTATCCCGCCCTCCTGAACAGCAGTGCCTGCCACGGTGCCATGATCCTGGCAACTGCTGTCTCCCCTGGTGAGCCATCTCCCCCAACAGTACCCAGAACTGTATACCTGTTTTGGTGGGAGATGACCACAGGGGACACCTGCCCTGCTTTTCTACTCGTTCTCTGCTTTTGGTCACCCATTCACTGTCTCCCTCAGCAATTCTAATCTGCAGTGGACCAATTCACTAAACGTGCTATCCACGACCTCCTCAGAATTGCAGACGCTCCACAGTGAGTCCATCTGCAGCTCCAGGGCCGTCATGCAGTCAAACAAGAGCTGCAGTTGGACGCACTTCTTGCAAGTGTAAGAGTCATGAGATTTGTACTCTTTATTTCTTTCTCTGTTTCTCCTTCTAAAATTAATTACTTTACATTGCACTGTATTCAGTTTCATTGCCGCTTGTCCATCTATTGCACCACCTGTTTTCCCTATTGACGTTGGGTATTGTTGTCCTCGCAGTTCACAATGCTTCCAAGTTTGGTATCATTGGAAAGTTTTGAAGATGTGTCCCGTATACCAAGGTATAAGTCATAAATAAACATGAGCAAGTGCTAGGTCTCAAACCAAAGCTTCCTTCAGTTTGAAAGACATCTGTTAAACAGTACTCTGTTAGTTATTCAATTTCATATCCACATTGCTGCTTTTCCTCTAAGTATTTGAGCTGTAACTTTGCTGTTTTGTTTGTTGTACAGCACTGTATCAAATGCCTTTTGGAAGTCCGTGTACATTGTATCAACAGCAAAATTCCAGCAAGTTAGATAAACCTATGTTTTAAAAAATCCACATGGCTTATAGTAGTTAGCCTGTGTACTGCATGTTGTGCTGAATGACTATTTACCTCAGCACTCATATTTTACTGTTGAAAGTGCCATCCTTCAGGTGAGACAGTCTTTGCTGTTTTGTAAAAGAGCTCACGTCCCTACTATGACCACTATTCGCAAGAGTGACCACCTCTTATCCCTCAGCAACACCAGAATGGTAATAGGTTGTCGAATCATCGATGCATTTGCCTTCGAGATGCTTTTTGCAAATTGTCTGCTATGATTCCAATATTACTTCTATGTTTATGCTTCAAAACGACTCAATTGGCTATATAGTGCTTTGGGACACCTTGATGTTTTTCTTTATTCATTTGTGGGAAGTGGGCATCACTGGCTAGTCATTTGTTGCCCGTCTCTACTTGCCCTTGAGAAGGTAGAGGTGAGCTGCCTACTTGAACCTCTGCAGTCCATGTGCTGTGAGTTGACAATCAATTCCTTTAGGAAGGAAATTCCAGGATTTTATTCCAGCAACGGTCATGGGTTGGCGATATATCCAAGTCAGAATGGTGCGTGGCTTGAATGAGAACTTGAAGGTGGTGGTTTTCCCATGTATCTGCTGCCTTTGTCCTTCCAAATGGATGTGGTTTTGTTTTGCAAGGAGCTGTCAGAGGATCTTTGTTGAACTTCCTCAGTGGATCTTGTAGTCAGTACACGCTGCTGCTACTGAGCATTGGTGGTGAAGGGGGTGGATGATTGAATGTAGTGCCAATCAAGCAGGCTGCTTTGTGCTGGATGGTGTCAAGCTTCTTGAATGTTGTTGGGGCTGCATCCATCCAGCATGTAGGGAGTATTCCATCACACTCCTGACTTGTGCCTTGTAGAAAATGGACAGGTTTTGGGCAGTAATGAAGTGAGTTTACTCACCTCAGTATTTCTATCATCTGACCTGCTCCTGTCAACTCTGTTTATATGGTGAATCCAGTTGAGCTTCTCATCAATGATAACTCTCAAGCGTGTTGATAGTGGAGGATTCGGTGATGGTAACACTACTGAATATCAAGGGCAGTGGTAGGGACAGTACTTAGATTGTCACTTATTGGAGACGGTCATAGCCTGGCATTTGTGCGGCGTTAATGCTACTTGTCACTTGTCAGTTATAAAAGACATTTGCGAGCATTTGTATTTTAAAATGTCCGAAGTGTGCTGAGAATCTTTTTAATGAAAAGAGCTGCGATGCAATGTATTGCAGTGAAAGGCCAGTCAAATTAAATTCAAGAGTTACTTTCACAAGGGAGTTAGAACAGAGGGACCTGGGACTGCATGTGCATCAGTCTTTGAAGTGGAAGGGCATATTGGGAGAGTGATTAGCAAAGATTGAGATCTTCATAAATAGGGGCATGGAGTACAAAAAACATGCAGGTGCAGCAGGTGGTCAAGAAGGCAAATGATATGTAAGCCTTCATATTGAGAGGATTCGAATTGTACAGTGCCTTGGTGAGACCACACCAGGAGTATCATGTGTAGCTTTGGTCTCCTGTTTGGAAGAAGGATATTCTGACAATGGAGGGAACACAACAAAGGTTTATCAGCTTGATTCCTGGAATGTTGACTACACTTGCGACTGATTTGATTTGATTTTTACTGTCACGTGTACTGAAGTACAGTGAAACGTGTTGTCTTATGTGCTTTACAGGCAAATCGTATTCTCCAAGTGCATTAGGGTAAAAGAACAGAGTGCAGGATACAGTGTTACAGATGCCCAGAGTGTACAGAAAGAGAGAGAGAGAGATCAACATTAACATTAAAGAGGTCCTTAAAAGACTATAAAAATCTTTTGAATACACTCAGGCCATGAAAGTCCTGAAAGGAATACAAGTTATCTCTATTTGAAAAGTACTTTTGTACAGTCTGTGCAGCAACAATGAATAAAAACTTTACTGAAACAAAGTTTTAAAATATCAGTGTTTCCAAGAACTTTGTGTTGCTTGCCTTTCTTTCTTTAGTATCTATGCTTTTTGAGAACTGAATTTTTTGAGAACCGGTGTGGAATTATGAGTTAACCTGCTGTAAAATTTGCCATGTACAGACATCTCTGAAATCAGCTTATTTTATGGCTTTTATTTTGCAGGGAAGGAATCCTTTTTTTCTTGAACCATCTGTTATAATCACCATCTCTGATGGAAGCAAGATGACAAATAACAGTGGAGTGCAAGAGGAGGTATGATACAGGCCCTTGCACCGTTTTGTGATGTGAATATAGTAGCAATTCTAAATTTTATGCATTTTAGCAGTGCATTGCTATGCAATAAACCTCGTGTCCTTTGTCCCTTCCAAATGATTGCCCAGGTGTTATGACCTGCTTTTGATGTATGTGTTTAGGTTTCCTTGCGTTGGTGGTGTCATTTCCTGTAGTGATATCATTTCCTGTTCTCTTTCTCAGAGGGTGGTAAATGGAGTCCAAGTTGATGTTTTTGTTGATAGAGTACCGGTTGGAATGCCATGGTTCTCAGAATCCTCGTTTATGTCTCTGTTTGGTTTGTCCTAGGATGGATGTGTTGTCCGAGCTGAAGTGGTGTCCTTCCTCATCTGTATGTAAGGATATTAGTGATAGTGGGTCTGTGGGTCATGTATTTTTGTGGCTAGTTGATGATCATGTATCCTGGTAGCTAGTTTTCTGCCTTTTTGTTCAATGTAGCATTTGTTGCAGTTCTTGCAAGATATTTTGTAAATGACATTAGTTTTACTTGTCTGTTTAGAGTCTTTTAAATTCCTTAGCTGCTGTTTTCATGAGTTGGTGGGTTTGTGGGCTACCATGATGCCAAGAGGTCTGAGTAGTCTGGCAATCATTTCTGAGATGTCTTTAATGTAGAGGAGAGTGACTAGGGTTCCTGGACGCATTTTGTCTGCATGTTTGGATTTGTTGCTGTGAAATCAGCGGACTGTGTTCATTGGGTACCCGTTGTTTTTGAATATCCTGTATAGGTGATTTTCCTCTGCTCTGTGTAGTGCCTCTGTGCTGCAGTGGTGGCTTGTTGAAATTAAGTCCTTACTGTCATAAAATTCACAAAAAAGGAGGAAAACAATAACAAATTGCCATTCCTAGATGTCACAGTAGAGCAAACAGCCAATCGGGAACTTTAGCATCTATTGGAAAACAACACACATAGACCAAATATTGAACTACAGAAGCAATCATCCCAACATCCACAAACATGGCTACGAGTATTTAAACTACCACTGACAGCCTGCAAATGCACAGACGCCCTGGTGGGAATGTGTGATTGACATGCTGAAAGGAGTAGGTATCCTGTAGCAGGTTGAAGGGAGCGTGACTGTGAAGATCTTGGCCCCCGGGAGGGGTCTCTCGGTTTTGCGATCGGTTAAATAATCAACAGGAATGTGGTCTGCTTCAGCAAGTTTCACAGTTAATCCAATGCCTGGCACAGGTTTGTCCAGCAACACAGAGGTTAACAGCTTCTGTGTTCCTTGGAGAAAGTGCGGAATTTCACTTAGAACAAAGGCAATTTTTTATAAGTTTCTTAAGAAATAGTACAGCCTTAATTACAGAATAAATTCAATAAAATGTAGTAAATGACATAATGGACAGCAGGTTAATCCAACGATATTTTCTGGAAAACAAAGTTGTTTACTCCACATTTATCTCTTCCCACCTGCATTTCAAGGTTAACTAAAATAGTTAGTAATGTCCTCTCTAGCTTAGTTAATTCCATGCTGTGAATCAGTTAGCTCAGCAATGCAGGAATGCAGCCTTGAGAAGCCATTTTAAACACGGTGTTAATTTGCATCCTGAAGCCATTTTGTTATGTCACTTTGTATTAAGAAGCCATTTTGTGGTTTATAAAAGCATGCATAAAAATGATTACTCCTGACAATGGTTTAATTCCAGATTTTAGATCCTCATCTAGATAGCCTCGACATAAACCCAGCTTCGTTTGTGTATGTTGGGATGATTGCTTCTGTAGTTCAGTATTTGGTCCGCATGTGTTGTTTTCCTGTAGATGTTGATTTGAAGTTCCCCATTGGCTGTTTGCTCTATTGTGACATCTAGAAATGGCAGTTTGTTGTTGTTTTCCTCCTCTTTTGTGAATTTTATGACAGTAAGAATATTATTTTTGGTCTTGAAGGTTTCCTCTAATTTGTTTTGTTTAGTGATGACAAAGGTGTCATCCACATAGTGAACCCAAAGTTTGGGTTGGATGGTTGGCAGAGCTGTTTGTTCAAATCTCTGCATTACTGCCTCTGCTAAGAACCCGGATATCAGAGATCCAGTGGGTATTCCATTGGTTTGTTTGCAGGTTTTGTTATTGAAAATGAAGTGGGTGGTGAGGCATAGGTCTACTAACTTGACAATGTTGTCCTTGCTGATGAAGTTGGTGGTGTTTGGTATATGTATCTTTGGTTCTTCTAATAGTGTAGGCAGTGTTTCTTTGGCCAGGTAGATGTTGATGGACGTGAACATGGCTGTTATGTCAAAGGAGACCAGGATTTCATCCTCTTCCATCTTGGTGTCTTTGTTGTTCAGAAATCTTTGGCTGGAGTGAATGGAGTGGCACGAGTCTTCTAGTAAGTGTTTTAGTCTTTGGTGTAGTTCCTTGGCTAATCTGTACGTTGTAATGAGATTGAGTCTGAGGAGGGTTCCTGGTTTGTGAATTTTGGGTAATCCATACCACCCTCTCAGGAAAAAAATCAGGAAATGACATCACCAACTCAAGGAAACCCAATCACATAAGGGAAAGTGCGTCATAACACCAGGGCTTCACTGGAGGCTCACTGATGATATTACCTAGAATGGTGACGAAATGTCTGAAAATGAACCTTCCAGCTCAGCAAGCAAACTTACATCCAGAACCTTAACCTGAGCTACAAATCTTCTCAAAACTCACTAATGTTTATTCTTTATTGTATTCTCATATATACCCAGGCCAGGGAAGGATGTTAACTGCCCACATGGGTTTTTATTAGAATCTTGTAGCTTCAGATCACTTAAACTGGATGTAAAAAGCTGGATTCGGTATGTTAGTACAATTCAAAATTGCAATCTGCTTTGAATAGATCAGACTCTGGGCTACTCATGGAGTCATAGAGATGTGCAGCACGGAAACAGACCTTTTGGTCCAACTTGTCCATGCCAACCAGATATCCTAACCTAATCTAGTCCCATTTGCCACCACTTGGCCCATATCCCTCTAAACGATTCCTAATCGTATACCAATCCAGGTGCCTTTTAAACACTGCAATTGTACTAGCCTCCACCACTTCCTCTGGCAGCTCATTCCATACACGCACCATCCTCTGTGTGAGAAAGTTGCCCCTTAAGTCCCTTTTATAACTTTCCCCCCTCACCCTAAACCTATGTCCTGTAGTTCTGGACTCCCCCACCCCAGGGGAAAGACCTTGTGTATTTTTCCTATCAATGCCCCTCATCACCTAAGCCTCTATAAGGTTACCCCTCAGCCTCCGACACTCCAGGGACACAGCTCCAGCCTCTTCCTGTGAACTCTGAACCTGCATTCCAAGGTCTCTTTGTTTAGCAACACTCCCTCGGACCTTACCAGTAAGGTTTGCTTTCCCAAAATGCAGCACCTCACATTTATCTAAATTAAACTCCATCTGCCACTCCTCTACCCACTGACACTTCTGATCAAGATCCCATTGCACTCTGAGGTAACATTCTTTGCTGCTACTACACTTCCAATTTTAATGTAATCTGCACATTTTACCAACCATACCTCCTATGTTCACATCGAAATCATTTATATAAATGACAAAAAGCAGTGGACTCTGCACCGATCCTTGTGGCACACTGCTGGTCATAGGCCTCCAGTCTGAAAATCAACCCTCCACTACCACCCTCTTATCTTCAGCCTTCGAGCCAGTTCTGTATCCAACAAGATAGTTCTCTCTGTATTCAATGAGATCTAACCTTGCTAATCAGTCTCCCATGTGGAACCTTGTCGAACACCTCACTGAAGTCCATGTAGATCACGTCTACCGCTCTGCCCTCATCAATCCTCTGTTACTTCTTCAGCAAACTCAATCAAGTTTGTGAAATATGATTTTCCTTGCCCGAAGCTATGCTGACTATCCCTAATCAGTCCTTTCCTTTTCAAATATATGTAAGTCCTGTCCCTCAGGATTTCCTCCAACAACTTGCCTACCACTGATGTCAGGCTCACCACTCTATAGTTTCCTGACTTTTCCTTACCATCTTTCTTAAATAATGGCATCATGTCAGCCAACCTCCAGTCTTATACAATGCCTGCAGTGTAGAAATAGGGCTTTCGGCCCAAGTAGTCCACACTGACTCTCCGAAGAGCATCCCGGAATCACCCCCTACCCTATCCCTGTAACCCTGCAGTTCCCATGGCTGATCCGCACAACCTACACTTCCAGGACAATATGGGGCCATTTAGCATGGCCAATCCATCAACCTGCAAATCTTTGAATGGTGGGAGGAAACCTGAACACCCAGAGGAAACCCACACAGATACAGGGAGAATACAGACTCTCCACACAGATGGTCACCCGAGGGGTGGAATTGAACCCAGGTCCCTGGCGTTGTGAGCCAGCAGTGCTAACCACTGAGTCACCATGCCACCCAGGTTAGAGGTCAATAATTTAACTGCCGTACCATAACCAATTTTGGGCAGCGCAGAGCAAAACAAGATACAATGGGATACATGGATGTGCTGATCTATCAACCTGATGAAAGCAAGGCCACTCTGGTTGTTTCATTGAGTACTCTGTGGGACCTATATTTGATTGAAGCTTTCCTCAGTTGCTGCTGCTGCCACATTTAAATAGAATATGACAGTAAGGAACCACCTCGAAGTCATCTGTTGACTTGACATGTCTGAGGAAGTAGACACCATGATAGCACTTTATCACTGTTTATAACTACATCTCACTGACCGCATTTCAAGAAGACAGCTCACCACTACCATTTTCTACTTGGGATTGGACAATAAATGACACACCACCAGCAATACTCATATCCATGAAAAAAAATTAACAATCTTTCTACCGGATCTGACATTGAGATAAAATGATTTTTTGCACATGTCACACAAACATGTTGTAAGTTGCAGATCTTTCAGTTAGTAAAATTAAGAGGGTTTACATCAAGAGCTTTAGGAAGCATTTGGCCAGAATGTTTTATCATGTTCTCCTATCATGTTGAATTCACTGACTCCCTTAAAGTAGCAGCCACTGTGTGATATGTCTCTGATCTCCTGTGGGGTTTGAAATAAACTTGTTGACTCTGGTTGGTATTTTTGGAATCATGGACAAGCCTGGCTGAACCAATGATGGTAGTTGCAGATCACAGCCCACCTGTTGTCTCTGGCAGTGAATGCTTGGATATATTTGATAGGATTTGCATGAATTGTCAATTGTCTTTAGGTGGAAGGAGATATTGTCTTGCAGACAGTGTTGCATAAATGCTATCGCTCGCTCCCTTGCCCCCTCTCTTTCTTCACTCCCCTCCCTCCCAATTACTTCCCTTCACTCAAACAGCTAGATTTTTACAATCTATTAAATAGATAAGAGCTAAAATCTGCTGGTGGTTTCCTTTGTGTCTCAATGTAAGGCAAACAAAAATATTTTTAAAGCTTTTCTGTAATTCTTTCAGTCTCTGTTAAATGATTCTTAATTTTTAAAGACTTCAAAAATCTGTATTAGTATACACATCTATTGCCATCTAACTGATTTTTTGTGAAACAAGAACTTGAAACTGAAGGAGCAAAAGTAGACCGTTTAGCTATCAAATCTGCTCTGTCATTCAGTGAGATCATTGGCTGATGTATTCATCTTCAAATCCACTTTTCTCCCTTTTTTCCCATAACTGTTGGGTGGAATTGCATGAGATTTCGGAGTCATAGAAGTCTATGGCACAGAAAAGCTCCTTTGGCCCATACGCACTGGTCAAATGCAAATACCTAGCTATTCTAATCCCATTTCCAGCACTTGGTCCATAGCCTTGTATGCCTTGACATTACAAATGTAAATCTAAATGCAGTACTTCTTAAATGTTCTGAGGGTTTCTGTCCCTACCACCTTTACAGCATCTAGATTCCTCCCAATCTCTGGGTACAAGGTTTTCCTCATGTCTCCTCTAAACCTTCTGCTCCTTGCCTTAAATCTATGCTCCTTTGTCATTGTTCCTTCTACAAAGGGGAAGAATTTCTTCCTGTCTACCCTATCTGTGTCCCTCATAACTTCATACATTTTAATCATACCTCTTCCCTAAGGATATCAACCCAGTCTGTCCAATCTTTCTTCGTAACCAAGGCTCTCCAGCCCCATCAACATCCTGGTAAAACTCCTTCATTGCATTGCTACTGCACTTAATATGGACTAATCAACTCTGAGCAATATTAGCAAGTGCTCATGATGGAAGTGCTGCAGTCTGGAAACAAGGAACGCTGTTGAACTCTGTCCTTGGGAATCCTCCCATGAAATTGTCCAAACACTGCAACATAGCAAAACTGGCAACTAAATAAGGGCATCATTCTATTAACTAATTAAATTTAATCAAATAACTTCAATTCTTCAGCTCAAATGTATCTATCAACTCACTCACCATGTCCCTATGAAACGATCCATGCATTGTAGTTTACTTTTAATTCACTCATGGCATTTGGACATCGCTATTGCGCAACCATAGCTACACTTGAGCTGAGTCCATTTCAGAGGACAGTTGAGAGTCAGCCACATTGCGCCTGGAGTCACAAGTAGGCCAAACTGGGTGAGAATGGCAGATTTCCTTTCCTAAACAACATTAGTGAGCCAGGTTGGTGTTTTACGACAATTGACCTTTTTTTTTTCATGGTCATCAGTAGATTCTTAATTTGTTTTTTTTTTAATGAATTCAAATAAAGGTATAACAGCTTTGTTGCAGCTTAGACCTTGGGATAATTGTATTTGTTCCCTAGTTGTTACTGGGCAGGCTATCATCTTCTAGTATTACATCTCGTTTTGAAGTATAGAATGATGTTATAGAGTTGTCTTTTTGGTGATCTCCCTTATCTTTATGTTGTTTGCAATAAAAGAGACTTTGTTTCTGCTACATGTTTCATAATATCCTACATCATTTCACAGCCCATTCAGTGTGTTTGAGGCACCATTATTGTTGCAATTTACAAACCAGAACAGTCAATTTATGCACAGCAAACTCTTACTAGCATCAACAAATAAATGTTCAGGATATCTATTTCAGTAATGTTGATTGAGGGATAAATATTGGTTAGGTTATCCTTTTCATTGTCAGCTTAGTGCTGTGGGATCTTTTATGTCCACCTCATGGCAGATTGTTTAACATAACAACCACAAAATTGACGTGGGGTTGACTTGGACTAGTTTTTGACAACTGGGTAAACAAATGTTTCTGATCCTAATATTGATTCAGAAAACATGGACTTTTCCATTTTTTAAGTACTCTTCTGTATCCGTTGTGTTCCTGGTTGAGTGCCTATTGAATTTGCTCTAAACATGCTGCTAGTGGTGTAGTGAGACTGAAAATTGTTAGAAAGCACTGTCACAACTCAATTTGTCCTTCTGCAGTCAGACTCACTACTATCCTCAGGGAATTGATGGAGTCGAAGACAAGCAGGAGCTACTCTGCGGCTACATCAGTCGAGAGCTATCCTAAAGGGAATCGTGTCTCAGAACAGATATCCAGGCAACCTAGCCTCCAGAACCGTCTGTACTGGTCAAGTAATGAAAACATTAATCAACATTCAGGTGGTTTCCTCATTTCTATTAATGCTGCTGTAGATTTCAGTCATTAATGATATTAGTAGCCGTGGAAGTGAACTGAGCACCTTGCTTCTGGGCTGTTTGGCAGCAGTCTATCGATCTCAACACTCCTAAGCTTATAAGCCATTGTTTCCCTTTAAAGAGTAAAGTTTCGGCCTGGTGAGTCTTTGATGTTGATCCAATTTAACCTCAGTGGCACTATTGATATTGGCCATTGATAAATAACTATATCAAGTGCTTGACTTTTCCATGGTCCTCTTTAATTCCTCCCATTCTCCATTAATTCCCAGCTGTTCTTCCAATGCAGACTTCAAATGGCCAATCCTACACAGATGGAAATTCTCCAGTACTTAGTATGAAATGGTCAAAATAAGAGATTCTTGGGGCCAGAAATTTCCATGATGAATTAACTTTTTGGAGCAAGCTAGCCTGTTGCACTCTGTCTGCTCTTATGATAACCTAGTGACAAGCTGATTAAATAATACCAATCAGGCAGCATTCTGCTTTAGTTATCACCTCACAATTCAGTAATGGTGTCCAAAAAGAGTGTTAAGAAATAATAGTGTTATGGAGGGTGATGCTTCAGGGCAGCTGCCATCTCTAAATATGTTTTGACACAGTTTTAAAACAATAAGTGCCAATGCCCTTGGGGGCAGTGTAAGGAAAGAGAGTGAGGAAAATCAGCAATGCAAGTGAATGGAACTGTTAGATGTTTGGAAGAATCAGAGCAGTTCCCATGTTAACAGTTTGTAAATATTTATTCCTGGGATAAGGGTGTTGCTGTCTAGGCCAACATTTGTTACCCACACCTAAATTCCTTTAGGGTGTCAATGAGCTGCTGTGTTGAACTGCTGCAGTCTATGGTGGTCTTTACGCACAATGCTATTGCGGAGAGTCATCCAGGTATTTACTGCTCGTGTCATTTTTAATTGATGGAACTCATGGGTTCAGAAGGTTTTGTTGAAGAATCCTGGGTTAGCTACTGTAACTGTCTCTTGTAGATGATACAAACTGCTTTATTTTACTGGTGGAGGAAGTGAATGTTTGATGTCAGTGCAGTGCAAGTTATCCTGGATGACGTCGAGCTGTTTGACTGTTTTTAGAACTGTACCGATCCAGGCAAGTGGAGGGTATTCCATCACACTCCTGATTTGCATCTTTCAGATAGGGCTTTAGGAGGTGAGTTACTCGCTGCGGGGTTCTTAGCTTGTGACCCTGTTTCAAAGCCACAGTATTTGGCTAATCCAGTTTTGTTTCTTCTCTTTGGTAATTCTTAGTATACTCAGCCACTTGGCTATTTCTAGTCAGTGGCAACATCAAGGTGTTGGTATTGGGGTATTCTTCAAATGCTATTGAATGTCAAGGAGACTTAGTTGCATTTTGCTTTGTTGGAGATGTTCATTGCCTAGCGTGTGTATGGTGTGAATGTTACTTGCCACTTGTCATTCCAATCCTGGCTGTTGTCCATCAGCTTTAATACCTGATGAGTCAGAGTCATACAGCACAGAAGAGGCTCTTCAGCACAACAGGTCTGCATCAACCAATTTACACTAATCCCATTCTCTAGGACTTGGCCCATAATGTTGAATGTTATGACATTACAAGTGCTCACCTATGTATTTTTAAAAGCCGTACAGTTTTCTGTCTCTACTGTCCTTCCAGGCAGCATTTTTCATACACCCACCACCCTCCAGGTGAGGAAATAGTTCTTCCAATCCCCTCTAGATCTTCTGCACTTCATCTTCTTATTGACCCCTCGACGAGGGGGGTCAACTGTCTCAATCCACCCTGCCTATGCCCCTTATAATCTTAAACATCTCAATCAAGTCCTCACTCCGCCTTCTCTGCTCTAACAACACAAACCTATCACCCTGTCTTCATAATAATAGATTGCAAGAATATCTTCCCCATGGTAGACATACCTAAGACAAGAGGGCATAAGATTAAGGTGAGGAGCAAGTGGTTTGGAGGAGATCTGAACAAAACAGATTCACCCAGAGGGTGGTAAGTGTATGGAAAGTACTGCATGGGGGAAGCAGGTACTTCTGCAGCATTTAAGTAGTATCTGTGTGGGTTCTTAAAGACATCAGAGCATAGACTATGGACTAAGTGCAGGTACTCCATTTGGATATATGCAAATCCCTTTATCTCAGGGATCATACTAGTGAAGTTTTCTCGCATTCTCTTTAGAACCTGTATGTCCTCCTTTGAGTCCGACGCAAATCTGTATGCATTCGCCATTCATGATCCACCAAAGCCATTTACAAGTGCACAAAATCCTCTTTACTCTTGTACTCCAACCCATTTGCAATAAAAGCTAGCATATGGTATGCCTTCAGAGTGGACAGTTGCACTGTTAGTTTTGTATGACTTGTGTATAAGGACACTCTGATCTCTCTGCCAACCTTTTCAAGTTTCTAATTGTTTTAAAAATGCTTTATTTTCATCCTACCCAACAGAATGATTTATGGAATACAAATGGAATAGACTACTCCCTTGGATTTAGAAGATTGCTAAGTGATCTAATAAAAACACAATATGACTTAGTTGATGCTGAGAAAATATATGCCCCGACTCAGGAATCAAATTCAGCAATTCACAATCTTGGAATAAATGGTCAGCTTATTAGGACTGAAGGAAGGAAAAATGTTTTCATTCAGACATATGCAAATTTTGGAATTCTCAACCTCAGAGAGCTGTGGATATTTAGTTAATGAACATCTTCACCATGGAATTGATCCTTTTCTGGATGCAAAGGAAATCAAGACTATTAAGCTAGTGGAGCAAAAATGGATTTAAGGTAAAGGATTAGCTATGATCCTTTGAAGGGCAGCAGATCCGAAGGATAGCCTATCAATCCAATTTCATATATTCCTACAAGTGCTCAGTTCTTCAATGATGTAATGAAGGCTGAATTTTACAAGGTTTTTTTAAAAATATACCTTTGAATATACAAAATAGGAGTAGAAAGACACCATTTGGCCTCCCAAGTCTGCTCCACCATTCAGAAAGGTTTTGGCTGACCAGTTTGAGCTTCAAATTTAGCATTCCCATCTGTCCCCAGTAACCCTGGATTCCCTGTTCCTCTGTTTATCAATATCAATCCATGTCTGCCTTAAAACAAATCAGTGATTCCAGCTCCACTGCATGTTAAGGCAGAGCATTCCAAAGATGGGCAACTCTGAGAGAAAAAAAATTCTTCCTATCTCCCCTAATTTTGGAAACAATCCCCTCTAGTTCTGGATTGACCCACAAGGATAAGCATTCTTTCCATGTCCGCCTTGTCAAGATCATTCAGGATCTTGTATGCTTCCATCAAGTCATCCTTTATTCTCCTAAACTCCAATGGAAACAAGGCCACCCTGTCCAACCTTTCCTCATACATTGACCCATTCATTCCAGATATTAATCTAGCAAACCTCTGAACCACTTCCAAAGTTTTAAAATCTTCCTTAAATGTGGAGATCAAAACTGCACCAAGTATTCAAGATGTGGTCTCACCAACACCCTGTATAACTGAAGCAGAGCATCTTTTGTTTTATGTTCAGTTCTTGTACTAAAAGATAATATCCCATTAACTGCCTTGATTACACGATGTACCTGCATGCTAACAAACACCTAAATCTCTCTGCACCTCGACATTCTTTTGTCACTCTCTAGTTAAGTAATATTCACTTGACAGTAAGAATAATTTCACGTTTTCCCACTCCATCTGGCATATGTCTGCCTGGTCAACGTATCTGTATCTGTCTGCAGCTTCCTTCATATTGTCTTTGCAATATGTTTTCCTATTTTGATCGCGTCTGTGAATTTAGCTGCCATGCCTTTGCTCTCTCAACTAAGACATTGAGCTAATTGTAAATATTGAGGGTTCCCTGCAGGATCCCACTCATGACATCCTGTCAATCAAGTAAAGACCCATTTATACATACTGTTATTGACTGCTAGCAGCCAAACTTGTATTTGTGCGAATGTTACCCTTGACACATTATAATCTTTTATTTTCCATAATAACCTTTTGATATGGCACTTTCTGAAAATCTAAGTGCACTAAGTCTACAAGCACATGTTACTCATAGAGTCAAACAGCAGGGAAACTGACCCTTTGGTCCAACTCATCCAGCCGACCAGGCATCTCAGTCTGACCTATTCCTAATTGCCAGCATTTGGCTTTTATCCCTCTAAACCTTCCTATTCACATACCTATCCTGATGCCTTTTCAGTGTTGTAATTGTACCCACCTTTGCTACTTCCTCTGACTGCTCATTCCATGCATGCACCACCCTCTGCATGAAAAAAAACTGCCCTTCAGATTCTTTTTAAAATCTTTCCGCTCTCCCCTTAAACCTATCCCCTCTAGTTTTGGACTCCCCGTCCTGGAAAAAGACTTTGCCTATTCATTCTATCCACGCCTTTCATGATTTTATAAACCTCTATAAGGCAGCCTCCAATGCTCCAGGGAAAATAGCTCCAGTCAGTTCAGCCTCTCCCTGTAACTTGTTCAAAGAAGTCTAATAATTTAGTTAAAGATGGTTTCCTTTTGACAAAACCACGCTGACTCTTCCTGATTACCTAGTCTGTAAATAAATCAGAATTTTGAATGAACACCTCAGTTTGGAGACATGCTTTTGTCATCCACTTTCCCTGGAGAGAGAAACTCTTTTATTTAAAAAAAAAACACCTATTGAAGTGGAGGTGGCAGTTTTAACAAGTTTTGTAGAGAAAGAACTATTGAAGCGCACAAACAAAAGAGCTACTTGGGAAAGCATTGTGAACGGTTTTGTCATAACAACCAAGCAGGATACAAACAAACGTATGAATTAGGTACGTAGAAACTAAGTATGGGAGAAAGCTATTCAGCCCTTTCAGTCTGCTTCTCCATTCATTATGATTGTGGCCGATCTCCCAACTCAATAAACTGTTCGACTTTTCTTCCATATCCACTCTTCGGATGAATCAAATTTCTCCTTGCCTCTATCCTAAATTGTTCACCCATATCTTGACACGATGACCCCTGGTTCTGGACTCTCCTACCATTGGGAACGTCCTTGCTGCCTTAATTTTGTCTAGTCATGTTGAATTTTATAGGTTTCTTTGAGATTCCTCTCGCAACATCCAATGAATATAATTCTGCTTGATTCAACCACTTTTCGTACATCTGACTCAGATCCTTGGAATGAGTCTGATAAATCTTGTGAGCAGTCCCTCTACGTCAAGAATATCTTTCCTCCAATAAGGAGACAAAAATGGCACAAGAATTTCAAGATCTGGTATCACCAAGACCCTGTACAATTTTAGCAAGACAACCCTACTCCTATATGACACAAAATTACAGAATCCCATAGTGTGGAAGCAAGCTGTTTGGCATATTGAATCCACACCAACCTGTGCCTGTAACCCTGCATTGCCCATGGAAAATCCATCTAACTTAAACATTCCTGGACACTATGGGTGATTTAGCGTGGCCAATCCACCTAACCTGCACATCTTTGGATTGTGGGAGGAAGTTGGAGCACCCGGCAGAAACCCACGAAGACACGGAGAATATGCAAACTCCACACTGACAGTCGCCAGAGGGTAGAATTGAACCCCGATCCCTGGGGCTGTGCAGCAGTAGTGCTAATCAGTGAGCCACCGTGCTGCCCCTTGAGTCCACTTGTGATGAAGACCAACATACCATTTGTCGCCTTGACCACTTCACATGCTTTACTTCAGCAACTGGTGTATGAGGACACCCAGCTATCATTTGCACATTTCTCACCCCAACCCCTGTCAATTTGTAACTATTCAGATAATCTACCTTCCTGTTTTGCTCCCAAAGTGAATGACTGCACGTTTGTCTACATTATGCAATATCTGCCATGCATTTGCCCACTCTCTCAGCCTGTCCAAATCAAACTGATGCATTTTTCATCCTGCTCACAACCCACCTTTCCACCCAGATTTATGTCATCTAAATTTGAGGATATTTTTCCCTTGTCCAAATCATTAATATATACTGTGAATAGCTGGGTCTTGGAATTGATACCTGAGGTACCCTACTGGTCATTACCTGCCATTTGGAAAAACACCTGTGTATTTCTACTGTTGTCTGTCTGTGAACTAATTTTCTATCCATCTCGATACACAAACCTCAATCCCAATTTTCAGTTTTACTCTTATGTGGGACTGTTGAAAATCTTCAGAAAGTCCAAAGAAGCCACATCCACTGGCTCACCTTCTTCAACTCTACTAGTTGCATTCTTAAAGAATTCTAGATTTGTTAAATCCTAAAATAAGATTAGGGTGCCATGGTGGCTCAGTGGTTAGCACAGCGCCAGTGATCTAAGTTCGATTCCACCTTCGGGTGACTGTGTATGGAGTTTGCACATTCTCCCCATGTGTCCTCATATCTTCTGAGTGCTCTGGTTGCCTCCAACAATCCAAACTGGAAATGTGTTGCTGGAAAAGCGCAGCAGGTCAGGCAGCATCCAGGGAACAGGAGAATCGACGTTTCAGGCATAAGCCCTTCTTCAGGAATCCCTGAAGAAGGGCTTATGCCTGAAACGTCAATTCTCCTGTTCCCTGGATGCTGCCTGACCTGCGCTTTTCCAGCAACACATTTCCAGCTCTGATCTCCAGCATCTGCAGACCTCACTTTCTCCTCCAACAATCCAAAGCTGTGCAGGTTAGGCGGATTAGCTGTGCTAAATTGTCCCATAGTGTTCAGGGATGTGGAAGCTAGGTGGACCTTCCATGGGAAATACAGGGTTACAGCCCCAACGTAGGGGCTGTGTCTGGGTGGGATGCTCCTCGGGGGGATCGGTATGGACTGAATGGCCTGCTTCCACGCTGTATGGATTCTGTGATAGGAGGCCATAGAGTTGGGGTTACTATATTGGCATGGGTAGAGAATTAGCTGATGGGCAGGAAACAGCGAATGGGGATAAGGAGTTCTTTTCCAGATTGGTGACTTGTAACTTATGGTGTTTCACAGGCAGTGAAAGCAACTGTTTACAATACGTATTAATGACTTGGAGGAAGGAAGTCAATATATTGTAGCCAAATTTGAAGACAATGCAAAAATAGTTGGAAAAGCAAGTTGTGAAAGGGATACAAACCATTCATAGAGAGATAAAACAGTGAACTCTGGATGTTGAATATCTAAAACAAAAACAGAAATTACTGGAGAAAACCAGAATGTCTGCCAGCATCTGTGGAGAGAAAGCAGATTTAACACTGCGAGACTAGTGACCAGTGACCAGTGACCACTGGATTCAAAATGTAAACTTGTTTCTCCATCAACTTCTGGTTTAGTTTATAGAGACAGATTAATAGATTAAGTAAATGGCCAAAAAGTTAGCAAATGGATTGTGATGTGAGAAAATGTGAGGTAGTTCCCTGATGTATGGTCTGCCTGCAAAGCATGTACCTTGGTATACATGATGGTAATAAATCAAAATTTTGAAAGGAAGAGCAAAAGAACAATATTATTTAAATGTAGAGAAACAAATACTTGTTCAATTTATCTGCTTTCTTTTCTTCAGTATTTATTTGTCTCCCTTTCAGTAAGACCAGTGGTTCACTTTAACTCTTTCTTTTTAAGTATTTCTAGAAACTCTTACTATCTGGTTTTATTTTTCTAGCTAGTTTCCCCTGTACTTTAACTCACTCCCATCCTACTGGTCTTTAATCAACCTTTGCTTTTTTTTAACATGTTGGGTTCAGTCTTTTGAGTTATTCACTTGTGGGATATGGCCAACATTTATTTCCCTTCCCTGGTTGTCCTTGAGAAGGTGGTAGTGCGCTGCCTTCTTGAACTGCTGCAGTCCATGTGCTGTTAGGGAGAAAATTCCAGGATTTTGACCCAGCGACACTGAAGGAATGACAATATATTTCCAAATCAGGATGTGAGTGGCTTAGAATGGAACTTACAGGTAATGCTGTAACCATTGTAGTTGCTGCCCTTTATCTTCTAAATGTAAGTGGTCATGGGTTTAGAAAGTGCTGTCTAAAGATCTTTGGTGAATTTCTGTAGTGCATCTTATAAATAGCAAAGTCTGCTGCTATTGAGCGTTGTCAGAGAGTGGATGGTTGCGGATGTAGTGCCAACCAGGTGGGCTGCTTTGTCCTGGATGGTGTCAAGCGTGTTGAGCATGTTAGACCTGCATTCATCCAGGCAAGTTCTGCTACACTCCTGATTTGTCCTTTGTAGATGGTGGACAGACTTTGGGGAGTCAGGAGGTGTGAGTTACTTACTACAGTATTCCTAGCTTCTAACCTGCTCTTGTAGCCACTGTATTTAGATGACAGGTCCAGTTCTGTTTCTGGTCAATGGTAACCCCCAGGATGTTGTTAATGTTACCCATATTTGCATAATTATATGCTTTTTCTTGAAGTTTGATATCTTTAAGCTTTTTTAGTTAATTGCAAATGGTGGATCCTTGTTTGAAAATTTTCCTTTTCAGTGGAATATATTTATTCTGAAGGGGCCGAAGGGCCTGTTTCCACACTGTAGGGAATCTAATCTAATCTAATTACCTGAAATGTCTGCAACTGTGTCTTTATTGACTTGTTTCTCAACCTAATGGATTTTAAGAAAGCTTTTGACACAGACACTCTTAGCAGGCTCATCCAGAAGATTAAGATGTATGGGATCCATGGTGATTTGGCTACTTAGATTCAGTATTGGCTTACCCATAGAAGGCAGAGGGTAGCGATGGAAGGGTGTGTTTCTGGCTGGAGGTCTGTGACTGGTGGTGTTCTGCAGGCATCCGTACTGGGGCCTCTGCTGTTTGTGGTATATATAAATGACTTGGATAAAAATGTAGATCAGTAAAATAGTAAGTTTGTAGACAACACAAAAATCGGTGGAGTTGTGGATAGTGTAGAAGATTGTCAAAGGATATAGCAGAATTAAAGTTAGTTGCAGATATGGGCGGAGAAATAGCAGATGGAGTTTAATCGGGCTAAATGTGGGGTTCTGCACTTTGGGAGATCAGTTCATGACAGCACCCTGATCAGTATTGATGTATGGAGGGATCTTGGGGTTCAAGTCCATAGCTCCTTGAAAGTGGCTGGGCAAATAGATGAGGAGGCAAAGAAGGTGTATTGCATTCTTGCCTTTATTGGTCAGTGAATTGAGTACAATGGTCAGGTTGCCATGTTGCAGCTTTGTAAGACTTTGGTTAGGCTGCACTTAAGAGTGTTGCCTTCAGTTCTGGTTGCCACGTTACAGGAAAGATATGGCAGCTTTTGAGAGGATGCAGAATGGGTTTACCAGGATATTCCTGAAGAAGAGCTCATGCCCGAAACGTCGATTCTCCTGCTCCTTGGATGCTGCCTGACCTGCTGCGCTTTTCCAGCAACACAATTTCAGCTCTGATCTCCAGCATCTGCAGTCCTCACTTTCTCCTTACCAGGATATTGCCTGGATTAGAGGGTATGAGGAGAGGCTAATACTCTAGAGTGGTGGAGGCTGGAGGGCAACTTGATAGAAGTGTATAAAATGATGAGATGCCTTGATAGGGTTGACAGTAAGAACGTTTTTCCCAGAGTTGGAAATGTCTAAAACTATGTATTTAAAGTGAGAGGGGGAAAGTTCAAAGAAGACGTGAGGGGCAATTTTGTTTACACAGAGATTGGTAGGAGTCTGGAACACATTACCGGTGTGGTGGTGGAGGCAGATACGATAGGGGCGTTTAAGGGACTTTTAGATAAATCCATGAATGTGCAGGGAATGGAAGGATATGGACCAAGGGCAGGCAGAAGGGATTAGTTTAATTTGGCGTCATGTTTGGCACAACATCGTGGGCCGAAGGGCCCGTTCCTGTGCTGTGCTGTTCTATGTTGTAAATATTGCTCCTCAAACTGCAAACACTTAACAGCAAACAGATTTACCCTTGATCATGCTAGCATCCAGGATTCCCCATGTATGGCATCTGTGACACGTCACCTGTTCTGTCATCCTTGATCTGATTTAATTAATGATTGAATATAATAAATCAATTATTTATTTTCCTTTTTGATGTTTTAGTTGTCCTATCAATATTTCCAGATTATTTTAGACCTTAGAAATAGGATAGACCTTAACAATTTCGCAGATGTTCACTCAACAGCCCACTTCTTCCCTTGGACTAGAATCTTTTCCTAGAAGATGAAACATTTAGACTTTTGCTAAGTGAAAGAGTTGTTGAAGGTCACTGAATGTTTTGACCTGGTATGATGGAGGAAATGACCCTTCACTGGAAGTGAATGTGGGGCTGTTCTGACAATGCTCCAACTTAACCAGAAGCATGTGGAATTAATGTGAAACATTAGTTAGGACACAACTGTAGAACTGTGCACAGTTCTGATTGCTACATTATAGGAAGGATTTGATTACGCGGCGGGGGTGCAGTGGAGATTTACCAGGATGTTGCCTGGCCTGCAGCAGTTCAGCTTATGAAGGGGTTGCAGTTGCTTTCTTTAGAACAGAGAAGGATGGATCTGATGGACGTGTACAAAGTTCTGAGGGGCTTGGATGAGGAGAATTGTTTCCCCTTTAACAGAGGAGTCAGTAACCAGGGGCATAGTTTTAGGGTAAGTAGCTGGAGACTTACAGAGCATATGAGGAAAAAATATTTTCACCCAGAGGGTTGTGGGTATCTGGAGCTCTCCATTGAAAGGATGATGGAGGCAGGAACCCTCAAGACATTTAAGAACTATATAAATTTGTGCTGGAATTCCACAGCATACAAGGCTAAGGGAAGATGCTGGGAAATGAGATTAGAATATGTTTTTTTAAAAAAACTGAAAAAACAGTGGATGCTTGAAATCAGAAACAAAACCGAAATTGCAGGAAACGTTCAGCAGGTTTGGCAGCATCTGTGGTGAAAAATCAGAGTTACTGTTTCAAGCCCAGTGATCCTTCCTCCAAATTAAACTAGTCCTCACAATAGGACTAGTTTAGTTCTGAAGAAGGGACACTGGACGCAAATCATTAACTCTGATTTCTCCCCACAGATGCTGCCAGACTTCATGAGCTTTTCCAGCAATTTCTCTTTTTGTTTAGAATATAGAGAAAATGAGGATTGCAGATGCTGGAGAGCAGAGTCGAAAAGTGTGGTGCTGGCAAAGCACAGCTGGTCAGGCTGCATCCCAGCAGCAGAAGAATCGACGCTTTGGTTATAGGCTGTTCATCAGGAATGTGGGTGGCGGGGGAAGGGGGCTGAGAGATGAATAGGAGGGTGGGGGAAGGTAACTGGGAAGGTGATCGGTTAGAAGGGAAGGTGGAGCGGATAGGTGGAAAGGAGGATGACAGGTAGCATCGTTCAAGAGGGTGGTGCCAAGTTGGAGGTTGAATTTGAGACGAAGTGGGAGGAGGGGAGATAAGAAAACTGGTGAAGTTTAGATTAGATTAGATTAGATTAGATTAGATTAGATTAGATTACATACAGTGTGGAAACAGGCCCTTCGGCCCAACAAGTCCACACTGCCCCGCCGAAGCGCAACCCACCCATACCCCTACATTTACCCCTTACCTAACACTACGGGCAATTTAGCATGGCCAATTCACCTGACCTGCACATCTTTTGGACTGTGGGAGGAAACCGGAGCACCCGGAGGAAACCCACGCAGACACGGGGAGAACGTGCAAACTCCACACAGTCAGTCGCCTGAGGCGGGAATTGAACCCGGGTCTCTGGCGCTGTGAGGCAGCAGTGCTAACCACTGTGCCACCGTGCCGCCCACTTATGTCTAACTAAAGTTCTATAAAGTATTGATGTTGATTCGTGTGGTTGAAGGGTCCCAAGGCTGAAGATGAGGCGTTCTTCCTCCAGGCGTCGGGTGGCTTGGATTTGGCAGTGGAGGCGACCCAGGACTTGTATATCCATGGCAGAGTGGGAGGGGGAGTTGAAGTGTCAGCTACAGGACAGTGGGGTTGTTCGATGCACTTTATCCTCTGCCATTTCTGACATCTACAATCAGACCCCACCATCAGAGATGTATTTCCCTCCCCACCCCTATCTGCGTTCTGCAGAGACCATTCCCTCCGTGACTCCCTCGTTAGGTCCATGCTCCCCACCAACCCACCCTCCACTCCCAAGACCTTCCCTTGCCACCGCAGGAGATGTAAAACCTGCGCTGTCACCTCTGTTCAAGATCCCAAAGGATATTTTCACGTCTGCAGAGGTTTTCCTGCATATCCAAACACCTCATCTACTGGAAAGCAAATCCAGTCTGTCCAACCTTTCTTCGTAGCTAAAATCTGTCATGCCTGACAACAACCTTCAGCGTCTGTGGACTAAATCCTGAAAGCAGAGGTTTTCCTGCATATCCAAACACCTCATCTACTGGAAAGCAAATCCAGTCTGTCCAACCTTTCTTCGTAAATGGAAATTATGACGCTATCAGACAACCTGGTAAACCTTTTCTGTACCCTCTCCAAAATATCCACATCCTTCTGGTAGTGTGATGACCAGAACTGTAAGCAGTATTCCAAGTTATGCCAAACTAAAGTTCTATAAAGTATTAGCATAATTTGCTGATCCTCCGTGCCCCTTCCAATGAAGGCAAGCATACCATAGACCTTTTTTTTTACTACCTTATCTACTTGCACACCTAGATCCCGCTGCATATCAGTACTCCTAAGGGTTCTGCCATTCACTATATAATTTCCACCTGTACTTGACATTCCAAAATGCATCATATTGTGTTTGTCTGTATTAAACTCCATCTGCCATTTTTCTGCCCAGATCTGCTGTATCTTCTGACAATCCTCCTCACTATTCGCAACTCCGCCAGCCTTTGTATCGTCCACAAACTTACTAATTAGACCATCCACATTTTCCTCCAAGTCTTTTATGTAGATTGTAAACAGCAGAGGGCTCAGCACTGATCCCTGTGGAACACCAAATAGTCACTGCCCTCCATTCCCAAAAGCATCCTTCCACTGCTATCCTCTGTCTCCTATGACTCGATCAAGTTAATGAATTCCCCTGCACAAAACTGTGCTGTCTATCACTAATAAGTCCATTTGCTTCTATATGTGTATAGATCTTGTCCCTGATGATGTTTTCCAATAATTTCCCTACCACCAACATGGCTCACAGGCCTGTAATTTCCTGGATTATCCCTGGTATCCTTCTTCAACAATAAGACAACAATGGCTATTCTCCAGTCCTGTGGGATCTCACCTGTGGGTAGATATCTGTCAATGCTCCAGCAATTTGTTCTTTTGCCTCCCTCAATGTTCTGGGATAGATCCCATCAGGATTCAACGTCTTACCTACCTTAATACTTTTTAAGATGCATAACACCTCTTCCTTTCTCTTTGCATCTTGGCTTAGAAATTCGACACTCTCTTTCCTGAGTTTATCCTCCTCAAATTTCTTCTCTTGGGTGAATATCAACACACAGCATCCATTTAGGATCTCCCCTCCCTTTTCTGGCTTCACACATAGATTCCCTCCTCTGTCCTTGAATGGGCTAACCCTTTCCCTAGCTACCCTCTTGCTTTCTTTATAAAAAGCCTTTGGAGTCTCCTTAATCCTATTTGCTCATGATTTTTCATGACCCTTTTTAGCCTTTTGAATTCCTTGTTTAGGCTCTGAGTGTTATAAGGGGACATAAATTTAAGGTGAAGGTGGAAGGTATAGGGGAGATGTCAGGGGTAGGTTCTTTACCCAGAGAGTGGTGGGGGCATGGAATGCGCTGCCTGTGGGAGTGGCAGAGTCAGAATCATTGGCGACCTTTAAGCGGCAATTGGATAGGTACATCTTCACCATGGACATCCAGTCCCTGTACACCTCCATCCCCCATCACGAAGGACACCAACATTTCTGTCCCAGATCTGTTGCAGTGTTCCTTAACGCAAGTTCAAAGAACAACACTTCATTTTCCACTTGGGGATTCTGTACACTCTCTGCTCATTCCTGAAGAAGGGCCTGTGCCCGAAACGTCGAATCTCCTGTTCCCTGGATGCTGCCTGACCTGCTGTGCTGTTCCAGCAATAAAGTTTCAACTTTGATCTCCAGCATCTGCAGACCTCACTTTCTCCTCTAGGTACATGGATGGGTGCTTAAGCTAGGACAAATGTTCGGCACAACATCGTGGGCCGAAGGGCCTGTTCTGTGCTGTATTGTTCTATGTTCTATGTTTCCTACTTTCCTTATTTACCTTGAGGGATTGTCAGTTCACATCCTCTCGGAGCTCTTTTTGATCAAGGTTATAATAGCCCTAGTCATCCAAGGTTGATGTAACTTGCCACACCTATCCTTCATTCTTGCAAGAACGTGCCGCTCCTGAACTCTTTATCAACTGCCATTTGAAATACTTCCACAATTCCGATGTGCACTTACTTCAAGCAGCTGCCTAAAGTCAAAATTCTCCAGTTCCTGCCTAATGTTGTTATAGTTTTCCTTCCTCCAATTTAACATCTTCACCCAAGAACTGCTGTTATCCCTATTCACGAGTATCTTAAAACTCACTCTGTTCTGGTCACTACTCCAGAAGTACTCTCCTACTGAAACTTCACTCACCTGACCAGGCTCATTTTTCCAAAACCAAGTCTAGTTGAACCCCTTCCCTGGTTGAACTGTTTACGTACTGCGTCAAGGAACCCTCCTGAATGGTCCTTACAACTTCTGCCCCATCCAAACCCCTAGCATGAAGTAAGTCCCAGTCAATAAGAGAGAAGTTAAAATCATCCATCGCAGCAACTCTCCTGTTTTTTACAACTTTCCAAAACCTGTCTATGTATTCTCCCATGTATCTCCCGCTGGCTGTAGGGAGGCCTGTGTTATACCTCCCAGCATTGTGATTTCATCTTTCCTATTCCTGAGTTCTACCCATGTTGCCTCACTGCATGAGTTTTCTGATGTATCCTCTCTCAGTACAGTTGTGAAATACTGCTGTACCAGTAATGTAACTCCCCCATCCCTTTTACGTTCCCTTCCATCATACCTGAAACATCTACATCCTGAGACATTCAGTTGCTGGTCCTGCCCTTCTTTCAGCCAAGTATCTGTAATTGCAATAATGTCATACAGAGCACAGAATAACAGAGCAGATTCAATGGGCAAGATGACAAAGTTCTGCGCATCTTTACTTAATTGTGTCCAAAGCACTTTGGATACCCTGAATTGTTTGAGTCAATTTAGGATGTGCTGAGGTTGTGGAAGACCTTATTACACAATATTGTGATTACTGTCCAATGTTGAATTTAGGCTATCCGTCCCTTGTTACCTTCAGCTAACATCTCGTTTGTCTTATCCTTGCCTTTACCTTTGTGTTTTTGATTGTAGGTGTTGTACAAGTATAAGTTGGAGTGTTTATAAAAATACAGGACCTATTCGGAAAAAAAGTGTGTTTTGACTTGTTTGGAAAAAATAGTGCGTGTCGTGTGTGTGACAGAGAATGTGTGGTCGTGTTTGCAGATACTGACTACTGCTGAATACTTTCAGAATAGTTCGATTTTGTCGGATTTTAAGTATTTGTTTTCTTTTTTATATATTTATCGTGTCACTTGGTGTATGGCGATTATGTCCTGAAACAACAATCTGACCTGTGCTGGTTGAAATGCAGTCAGGGAGTACTCCCAGAATAAATTGTACTGAAATAGAGTGGCATTTAATGGAGGGGAAGGGGGTCTCTCACACCAGCTCAAGAATCGGTGAGACTACCGTATCACTTCTGTTCAGTTAAGTGTCAATCAGACATTTGATTAAGCAGCAGTAGACATTCCCTGCTCCTGGACCGCGAGGGTGAATGAGTTGCTTGCTAATTATAGTGTTTGAGTGGAATTGCCAGTGGTGACTGCTGGTATGCTCAATGCTCATAATAATCACTGGATCCCAGGCCACAGGTGAGTGATAACAGGACAATATTGTGGGAAGGAGGATGAGAGGGTTTGGATCAGGGCATGGCTCCCAGTGGGGACACCTTGCAGATGCTGGATTCCTCGACCATATGTTGAGTGGGTTTGTGAGGGGGGGGGGGGGGGCTCTCCTCCTGTAGTGGTTTGCTTGGTATTCTACCCACATAGTCAGCCTACTGCTTTATCTTTAGGTTGGAGGTGACCACATCCCCAGTCTCAATCTTCCTGCTTAATTGCCCCTCCCACCGTCAAATAAAATTTTCCCATGCGAAGGGCATTAAATTCTGTGTTGTGCATTTTGGACACATTACTAAAATGTTACATCATATTTGTTCTTTGAATTTTATTTTCCTATTGCAGCTTCACCTGCCATTAAATTCCCCCCTACCTGGCAGTGAATTAACAAAAGAGCCATTCCGTTGGGATCAGAGGTTGTTTGCGCTGGTCCTTCGTCTCCCTGGTGCTTCATCTCTCGAAGCAGAGCAACTTGGCAGTGTACCTTCAGATGAGTCTGCAGTAACCCAAATGTGTGAAGTAACAGGAGGTGAGTGAACAATCACATTGACCAAGGGAAAGAAGTTGATTTAGATTTCTGAGCTGAATTTAGTACTTCTGTCTGGGTGGCTAGTGGATACAGTTGGGTAAGTGATGTGAATGTTGGACATTAAGATGCTGAAACAGATGATTACTAAGTTGTGGTAATACTAATAAATTATTCTCTTAGTGAATGCACTGCCAGAGTGGATAATTGTCAGAAAATCACATTTTATTAATGCCCACTTACACATCAGAGTGTGGATCTTTGTAGAATTCTTAAAGTCATTACCTTAAAAACAAGTTATGTCACTGGGACATGAGCAGCATTAATGTGGATTTGCTGTCTATACCTATTTACCCCTGAAAGTGATAGGTGAGGTTCTCTTCACCACTGAAGTGGTGTTGATATTTGCTCAGGGAAGGGCTAATAATTTATATCCAAATTGCAATGGAGATCTCATGTCATTTTGTGTTGTCGATCATCTTAGTATTGAGTTCTTATGGTGGCTGTGGCTAATGCTGTTAAAGTAACTTCAGTGAGCTGTTGCAGTGCATTCAACTGATGTACACTTTACAGCCCTGAGTGAGCCAGTGATAAAGGGGCTAGGCACTGAGTTCAGGTATGCAGGCCGAGTATCTTGGATGATGATCAGACAAGATGAAGGTATCTTCACAGGTTTGACGTGCGTTTTTTTTTGTTTATTGTTTGTTATTACTTAGTCCTTCTGTGGTGTGACTATATTTTGCCTCAGTCACCGAAGTAAATTCCCACATTTAACTGTCTTGTTTTGAGATTGGATGAGTCTCCCAGTCTAGGGCAAGAGCATGACTAAATCCAGATGGAGGCTGACAACTGACCAGTTTCCAAAATTGGTTGTGTCCCTCAGGGGAAAAGGTTCTAAAGCACCAAAATGAAACATGGGTCAGATATGTTAGCGAAGTGTCAGCCAATGAGATTTCATCATAAGGGGGTAGTATGGGGGGATAGAATGAGATGTACAGTCTGTCAGAGGGTGAAGAGAGGGATTAGGCAGTAAAACTAAATAGTGCTGAAACTGTTCATCAGGTTAAGGGGAGCGTGGAACCAGTAAGAAGCAAGAGACATTGGTGGAAGTCTTTTGTATGCTAACAAAGAGTAGCAGTGACAAAGAGCATGGTATAAATCAGGAATTTTGAGGCACTGTCAAATATAATACAATAATCATACGAGATGCCAGTCTAATTAGTGCTAATGCTGTGGACACCAGTTTTGTGGAATGCATACTCGATGTTTCCTAAAACAGGATTTTGTTGTATGGGATGTGGACATCATTGGTTAAGCTGACATTTGTTTTCTGACCCTAATTTGCTTTGAACTGAGTGGGTTGCTCCGCCATTTCAGAGGGGAGTTAAGAGTCGACACTTTTTTGTGGGTCTGGAAACAATTGTAGGCGAGATGTGGAGGAAACATTAGTGAACCAGGTGGGTTATTTCAATAATCAATATAAGATTTGAGGCCATAGACACACAACAACAGGAATGGCTATTTAGCCCGGCAAGCATACTTCACTAGTTAATATGATCGTGCCTAATCAAAATGCTTCAATGCGTTTTATCCATCCAATTCCTTTCACCACTTTCGCTATTGTTAAACAAAACTTTCAGCTTCCACTTTAAACATTTTTCACAGCCCTCTGGGTTGAAGAATTTCAAAAGCTGTATAAGTTTTAAAAAAAAAATCTTTCCTCATCTGGGTTCGAAATAGCATTCCCTGTTATTTTTAAATGGTGTTCTCTGGTTTAGACCCCTCCCAAACAGGAATGATGACAACCACCAACCTGTCCTGGACCTCCCATGTAGAATGCGATGGTCAAGAGGCACGTTGTTCTTCCTAAGGTGGCCTAGGAAATTCTGCACGTCCATAAGAATTCTTGCCAACTTTTACAGATGCACCATAGAAAGCATTCTATCTGGGTGTATAATGGCCTGGTACGGCAACTACTCTGCACAGTTCTATAAGAAACTAAAGAAAGTTGTGCACACAGCCCAGACCATCATGGAAGCCAATCTTCCATTCATAGACTCCATTGACATGGCTCGTTGCTGCGGAAAGGCTGCCAATGTCATCAAAGACCCTTCCCACCCAGCTAATGCTGTCTTCCAATTACATCCGTCAGGCGGAAGATATAGAAGCTTGAAGCTGCGCACCAACAGATTCAAGAACAATTTCTTCCCTGCTGTTATTATTATTCTGCTGAATGGACTTCTCTAACTTCAAATAATGTTAATCTTGGTTAACTCCTGTGCAGTCATAACCTTGTATGACTCGTTCTGTCTAAGCATGCTATAATCTGCCTTTATAAACGCTTGCAAAATGAAGCTTTTCACTGTACTTAGGTACATGTGACTACAATAAATCAAATCAGAAGGAGAAACATCTTACCTGCATTCACCCTGTCTGACCCTCTAAGCATTTTGCATTTTTCAAATGAAATTATTCTCTTAGGTTTTGAAGAATGAGACGTAGAAGTCTACTTTTAGATTAGATTCCCTACAGCGTGGAAACAGGCCCTTCGGCCCAATCAGTCCACACTGACCCTCCAAAGAGTAACCCACCCAGACCCATTTCCCTCTGACTAATGCACCTCGCACTATGGGCAATTTACCATGGCCAATTCACCTGACCTGCACATCTTTATGACTGTGGGAGGAAACCGGAGCACGCGGAGGAAACCTACGCAGACACGGGGAGAACGTGCAAACTCCACACAGACAGTCACCCGAGGCTGGAATCAAACCTTGGACCCTGGTGCTGTGTGGCAGCAGTGCTAACCACTGAGCCACTGTGCCGCCCAAATCTTTGCTGAAAATGTATTGCTGGAAAAGCGCAGCAGGTCAGGCAGCATCAAGGAACAGGAGAATCAACGTTTCGGGCATAAGCCCTTCAGCCCTTCCTGGAGAAGGGCTTCTGCCCGAAACGTCGATTCTCCTGTTCCTTGAATGCTGCCTGACCTGCTGCGCTTTTCCAGCAACACATTTTCAGCTCTGATCTCCAGCATCTGCAGTCCTCACTTTCTCGCACAAATCTTTGCCTAATCTCTTTTCATAGGTCAGTCCTGTATAGCACTCCTGTGTCAGTAATCTGGTTCCTGACATAAGGAGAAGAAAACTGAGCAATTTACTCCAGGTCCACCTTTACTGTAACTACCATCCAATTCCAAAGTTATTGATTTTAATTTAAATTCCACCAGCAGTACAATCCTGAGTCACTGGAACATTAGCCTTGGCCTCTGAATCATTGGTTCAGTGACATTGCTACTATACCACCATCTCCCCCTGTGCAATTAAAAATGATTCATTAATAATCTTCTGAAAACGAGCCTTTACGAAAGAGTGACCATAGGAAGCTGAATTTGATTGTTAAGTTTCAAAGTGATGCAGGTCAGTCTGAAACAGGAGCTTAATCTAAACAAAGGTAACTATACAGGTAGGAGAAAGTGAGGACTGTAGATGCTGGAGATCAGAGCTGAAAATGTGTTGCTGGAAAAGCACAGCAGGTCAGGCAGCATCCAAGGAGCAGGAGAATCGACGTTTCAGGCATAAGCCCTTTATGCCCGAAACGTCGATTCTCCTGTTCCTTGGATGCTGCCTGACCTGCTGCACTTTTCCTGCAACACATTTTCAGCTCTAACTATACAGGTATGAGAGTTAAATTAGCCAAGGTAGATTGGGTAAGTTTATTAAAAGTAGGTAGTCATTGGCTAGCTTTTCTTTTAAATGTGGTTTTGAATATTTACATTCATTTGAAGCAAAAAAGCCTAGCAGGAAAGGTGGACCAATCCTAATGAGAAGTTAAGAATATTATTATTTTTATATACCCTGGATGAGGGCATAGAAGGATGGGTAAGTAAATTTGCGGATAACACTAAGGTCAGTACAGTTATGGATAGTGCCGATGGATATTATACGTTACAGATGGACATAGATGAGCTGCAGAGCTAGACTGAGAGGTGGCAAATGGAGTTTAAAAGTGAGAGGTGATTCACTTTGGAAGGAGTAGCAGGAATGCAGAGTACTGGGCGAGTGGTAAAATTCTGGGTAGTGTAGGTGAACAGAGATCTCGGTGTCCATGTACATGGGTCTCTCAAAGTTGCCACCCAGGTTGATAGGCCTGTTAAGAAGACATACAATGCGTTAGCTTTTCTTGGTAGAGGGATTGAGTTTCGGAAACATGAGGTCATGCTGCAGCTGTAGAAAACTCTGGTGCGGCCGCACGTGGAGTATTACGTGCAGGAATAATATGGAAGGTTTTGAAAGGATTCAGAAGAAATTTACTAGGATGTTTCCTGGTATGGAGGGAAAGTCTTACGAGGAAAGGTTGAAGGACTTGAGGCTGTTTTCATTACACAGAAGAAGGTTGAGAGGTGACTTAATTGAGACGTATAAGATAATCAGAGGATTAGGTATGTTGCACAGGGAGAGCCTTTTTCCTCGGATGGTGATGGCTAGCACGAGAGGACATAGCTTTAAATTGAGGGGTGATAGATATAGGACAGATGTCAGAGGTCGTTTCTTTACTCAGAGAGTAGTAGGGCCATGGAATGCACTGCCTGCAACAAGTGTAGACTCGCCAACCTTAAAGGCATTTCATTGGTCATTGGATAAACATATGGTTGAGAATGGAATAGTGTAGGTTGCTTGGGCTTCAGATTGGTTTCATAGGGCGGTGCAAAATCCAGGACAGAAGGGCATGTACTGCGCTGTAGTGTTCTATGTTCTATTAGTCGAATGGGAGAGGCTCTTTAATTAATTAGAAAATAGGAGCTTGAGTATCAGGCTAAGGGATGGATGAAGGGTTGAGGAGGTGAAGACAAAAGTAAACTAGGCAGAAACACAAATGGACTGTAAAAATCTTTGGTATGTGAAAAAAAATGTGTACAGCCAAATGTGAAAGTGAGGACTGCAGATGCTGGAGATCAGAGCTTAAAAATGTGTTGCTGGAAAAGCGCAGCAGGTCAGGCAGCATCCAAGGAGAAGGAGAATCGACATTATGCCCGAAACGTCGATTCTCCTTCTCTTTGGATGCTGCCTGACCTGCGCTTTTCCAGCAACACACTTTTAAACAGCCAAATGTGAGCCCAGTAGAGGCAGAGCCAGGAGATTAAGGAAATAACAGAAAGCTAAACAATTTTTGACCTGAGTTACATCCATCTGCATGAAAATGGCAGCAGAAGCAAAATTGGGAGGTTCTGTACCACTAGACCCAGTCTTTGCTGTTTTCACAGGAGTAGAAGTGGTGATTCCTGGAAATGGCTGACCATGTAAATCAGCAATTACACCCAACTATGTCATCTTTTTGAGCTATGTGTAGATTAGATCTCATAAGAACAAGACTGAACCTTGTGGATAGCCTGGTGCCCTTTCTAAGAGATGGAGTACCCCTTTGGAAGAGGTTAGTTGCCCTTAACCGTTGTATAAAGTAGAGATGAAAGTGTGTAAGAAGTGCAAACACTCATTGGAACTGTCAACTATCAAAAGAATGGTCAATTTGTGCTACATGTTTAATAGACTGATATCCATATGTAGAATTAGGCAGGAAAAAACTTTCTGAAGGTTTTCAAAGACTTAATACAAATTCATAATTGAGCACAAAAACGTTTGCATTTTTCCCATATGGATTCCTTTCCCTGTTAAGAAGTCCACTCCCCACTGGGGAAGAACCCAGCTCTTTCTTTTACATTCAGTTAACCAAGGCCAATTTACCGACTCATTTGATAAGAACCAAGCTCTTTTGTTTTTGTATGAGAATCCAGTTCTTGATATTTTCAAATCAACCTATTCAGACATGTAAGGAAAGAGCTCCAGAGCAGACAAGACTTGAACTTGGGCCTCCTGGCCCTGAGGTAGGGGTGCTAACTTTGTGCCAAAAGATTCAATAAATCCAATTCTTTGTGTTTTTTTTGCTTCTTTTAAGATGGCAGGCTTTTCTGCTCCAGCATCAGAAGAGTCAGCAGTGGTCACAGTAACCCCAGTTTTTTTAAGATAGATCTTTAATTAGCCTGTTCAGAGATGTTATGATACATTGAATCTGGGCCTTTTGGCTCAAAGGTAGGGACAGTACTACACAGGAGAAGAACCCAGCTCTTTATTTCTTCATTTTTATTATCTTATGTCCAGATATGCTCTTACAACTGGACGTTATTTTTCCATCACAGAACCACCTGTGGTTTTCCTTCATCTATACAACCCAACTCTTAAACACACGTTCCAATAAGCATCATCTGCTCTCAAGTCAACTCTTGATGTTCAGGTTGATCTTTCAAAGGACATGCATTTTGAATACTGACAGTGCAGTAACACCCCAAGCCACCTTTCGTGATACCCTCCAAACACATTACACCTGCTACCAAGACCAGGGCAGCAGATTTATGGCACACCCCCATCTGCAAATTGCCCTGCTTGTTGTACCAATTTCCACAATAGCATTATATCATTATTTCTTCACATAGCTTTTTCAAAATTCCAACAGGAAAGGTGATCTAGAGAAGATTCCATTAGATCAAAGCAAATAAGTTTTTTTAAGTTTTGCAGTTGATAGGTAACAAGCTGATGATTGAGACTATTTGGAATCTAGCAAAATAGGACCAAAAAAACCAATAGAGATATATATGAACATAAAACTTCTGAGCATGAATCGGCCATTCAGCCCCTAGAGCCTGTTCCACTGTTCACTAAGATCAATGTGACTGGTTTCTAACTACCAATCCACATTCCTGCCCACCATTGACTATCTTTCAACCCTTGCTTAATAAGAATCTATCCATCTCTGCCTTAAAAATATTCACCATCTTCTTTTCTGGAAGGGAGTTCCAAAGAGTTATGATATCGAGAGGAAAACGAATGCCTATTGTCTGTTTTAAATGAGCGTTTCCTGGCCTATTAAACAGTGACCCCTGGTTGGAGATTCTCGTATAAGAGGAACCATCCTCTCCACAAATACTCTGTTAAGACTGTACAGGATTTTATCCTGGTCTAGTGTAGGATTATCCAAGCTTAGTCTGTCCAACTTTTCCTTATAAAATAATCTGCCTGTTCCAGGTGTTAGTCTAGTTAAACCTTGTCTGACATCCATCTTTAAATAAGGTCACCAGTGCTGTACACACTACTTCAGACGTGTCCTCACCAGACCGGTGTATACAGAGGAACCTCGATTATCCAAAGGACACAGACAGGCAGTACTTTGTTTGGTTAATCGAATTCTGGACAATAGAATACTGGATAACATAGTTTAGCCAAGCATCGGAACCTTGTGGTCTTGTCGGATAATCAGATATTCAGATAATCCAATGTCAGATAACAGCGGTTCCACTGTAGTTGGAGCATAAACTCCCTACCTGTGTATTCGGTGTGTTAGGTTCTTTTTCTTGAATTCTTACCACTTGTGCAACTGCAATATGCCAACTTCTGTGAACAGTCAAAGCTTATTAAGCAAGTGCAAGGTTTGGAGGATCACTTAACACTTTTTGCAATGCTTGTGAAGCGTGTCAAGAGAAGCTCTCTGAACAAAGGAACCAGTTTTTCCTTTATACAAAATCTTACACCACAGTCAGTAATGTCCATAAGGCAACCCCCAGCCACTACCTCACAGTCACCACGTGCCACTCAAGACACAATGCAGCGACCTGGCTTTCTCCAGAAACAATGTGATGTAAATCATCCCTTAATGGCAAAATCTGATGTAAATCGTTTTTTAACTGCAGGGTGTGGTCAGAATTTTACTTGCAATGTTCTTATTGATTTTTGAATAGGGGATGATACTCTGAATGATAGGAGATGGCAATGTAAATTTTTTACATTGTACCTGCAAGACAGAGAAACATACCACCCTATCCCGGGGCATCCAATTTCTTACAGATCAACAGAGCAGATTAACTCCTTAACATCTCAAATGTTGCTCATGACAAATGATATTCAATTAGCTTTCCTAATTACTTGCTGTGTCTGCATACCAGCCTGTGATTCGTACACAAGGATACCCAGTTCCCACAGCATCTCAGAACTCTGCAGTCTCTCACCATTTACATAATGTACTTTTTATACTTATAGAGATATTATTTGTCCTAGGGACAGTAAGAAACCTCCTCAAAGAACTGCAATAAATTGATTAACATCTCTGCTTGATACCTGAATTTCTTTCAGAATAATGTCTACCATTCTCCTTATGACAAATGGACAGCTGATAAGCTTGTAGTTTTCTGTTTCCTGTGTCCCTCACCTTTTGAATGAAGGAATTATGTTTGCTATCTTTCAATCTAATGGCACTTTTCCCATTGCGAGCATTTTGGAAAATTAAAACCAGTGCAACAAGTCGCCACTTCTTTCAAGACCCTAGGATGAATTGCAACAAAATCCAGGGACTTGTCAGCACAAATTTCAACAATTTATTCAGTGCCATTTCACTCGTTTGTGATTGGTTTATTCCTCTCTGCCATTCTTGATGTATTGAAAAAGGAACTAAAATTTACAAGTAAGGTGGGGTGAGAGATTTGCTGGCTAGACCAGTATTTATTGCCCATCCTTAATTGATTTGGCAAAGGTGGTAGTGAGCTGCACATTGAATTGTGCAGTCCATATAATGTAGGGATGACCTTACTGCCATGCGAGAGGGTGTTCTAAGGTTTGCCCCCCAACACTGAAGGAATGACAATATATTTCCAAATCTGGATCGCGAGTGACTTGAAGGGAGCATGCAGGAAATTGTGGTGTTCGTACTCTGCCTTCTAGGTGGTAGTGGTTGTTTGGAAGAAATGCTTTACTGCCACTTTACTCACTGTCCAGCACCTCCTTAAAGACACCCTCTAAACAAAAAGTGCTGTGAATACTCAGTCGCTTGAGTAGTTTCTATAGAGGGGAGGCTGTTAACAGACAGGATCTTATTATTAACATGGAGGTTGGTGATGTTGAGATGAAATGTATGCCAACCATCTGCCTAACTGGCAACGCTCTGGCTGTTATGAATGGTCACTCACCAGCAAGAGCTGCTGACAGTCAGAAGCAGGCAGGAAACCTGAAACTAGGCAAAAGTGAGGACTGCAGATGCTGGAAACCAGAGTCTGGATTAGATTGGGGCTGGAAAAGCACAGCAGGTCAGGCAGCATCCGAGGAGCAGAAAAATCAACGTTCGGGCAAAAGCCCTTCATCAGGAATGATTCCTGATGAAGGGCTTTTGCCCGAAACGTCGATTTTCATGCTTCTCGAATGCTGCCTGACCTGCTGTGCTTTTTCAGCACCACTCTAATTTAGACTCAGGAAACCTGAAACCTACAGCAGAGAAGAAAAGAAATAGATTAACATCACCAAAGGGGCAATTGCTGGAGAGAAAATCTCTTTTTAGGGATATTGTTGGGACCTTGAGGAAGCTGTTCCTGTCCACAGTTTTCTGTGTTGCTGGATGGCTGCCTCCAATTAGCTGGTGACTTCCCCATGTGATGGGAGGTTGCCCTATGCCAATAAGATGGTAACAGCTCAGTAAAAGTGCCCTCAATAAGGCCTTTAAGTATGTAACTTAGGTGCCTGCTACCAGTCTCTCCTGCCACTACCACCCCCACCCTACCCCCCCATCCTCCTCAAAGATTAGGGTCAAAAACGTTTGGTACTGAAAATGTACAGCCGGTCAGGCAGCATCTGAGGAACAGGCGAGTCAACGTTTTGAGCAATTGGTAAATTGGCGGTCAGCAACTCTGCAGTAGGATTAAAGCTGTCAGGCTGTATGTTCAGCATCATCTCTCCTGCTGATTGTTAAATGTGAGTGGCTGAGAAATGGGCCCTTTGTTGCTTATTTATTCCCTACTTCACAACCTCAATTCGAAAATGGTGAGCCCCAATGTGAGTCCCTCCTCCAAAGCCTCACCCACTGTTGTAAAATGAGAAGGGGAGGGTTGGCCAGCTGCCATCACTGATGGGGGATGAAATCCTGTTGGATAGTTCTGTCCACCTACTTAGCTTCCACCCCCTAACACCCCCCTCCCCCCCCCCCCCCCCCCCCACCCCCGCCATTGACCCTTTTGTGCCTCTCTCAACAGATGCACCCAGATTTGCTGATATTTCCAGCAGTTACTATTTTTATTTCAGATTTCTAACAATCGTAGTATGTTGCTTCTTCTTTAGTAACTTTCCCACCTACTACAATATCCAGTGTCCAGTCTTACTCCCTTTGATGTAACATCTTCATTGTCCAAGGATGCCAATCGTGGCTTATGTTGTGATATCATATAGAGTGAGATGAGAACATAGAAGAGTACAGCGCAGTACAGGCCCTTTGGCCCTCGATGTTGCGCCGATCCAAGCCCACCTAACCTACACTATCCCACTATCCTCCATATGCCTATCCAATGCCCGCTTAAATGCCCATAATGAGGGAGAGTCCACCACTGCTACTGGCAAGGCATTCCACGAACTCACAACTCGCTGAGTAAAGAACCTACCCCTAACATCTGTCCTATACCTACCCCCCCTTAATTTAAAGCTATGCCCCCTTGTAATAGCTGACTCCATACGTGGAAAAAGATTCTCACTGTCGACCCTATCTAAACCCCTAATCATCTTATACACCTCTATCAAGTCACCCCTAAACCTTCTTTTCCCCAATGAAAACAACCGCAAGTGCCTCAGCCTTTCCTCATACAATCTTCCTACCATAATGGCAACATCCTGGTAAACCTCCTCTGCACCCGTTCCAGTGACTCCACATCCTTCCTATAGTATGGCAACCAAAACTGCACACAATACTCCAGATGCGGACGCACCAGAGTCTTATACAACTGCAACATGACCTCAGTACTCCAGAACTCAATTCCTCTACCAATAAAAGCCAGTACGCCATATGCCTTCTTCACAGCACTATTTATCTGGGTGGCAACTTTCAAAGATCTGTGTACAAGTGTGAAGTAATACATTTGGGGAGGTCAGACAATAAAAGCGAATGCCCAATCAATAGGAATATACTGAGAGGGGTAGATGGAGTGAGAGATCTTGGTGTGCAAGTGCACAGGTCCCTAAAGGGAACAGTACAGGTAGATAAGGTTGCAAAGATTGCATTTGGAATGCTGTCCTTCATTGGCATAGGTATAGAATGCAAAAGTAGGGATGAGATGATGAAACTATATAAGATACTTATGAGTCCGTATAAGACCTCAACTTGAGTATTGTGTGCAGTTTTGTTGACCACATTACAGGAAGGACATAATTGCTCTGGAGAGAGTGCAGAGAGATTTACTACAGTATTGCCAAGGCTGGAGAATTGTAGCTATGAGGAGATTGGAGTGGTTGGAGTTGTTTTGGAGTTGGAGTGGGGGATTCATTGATGGTACACCATTGAATGCCAAGGGGCAGTGGTTAGATTGTGACTTATTGGTGATGGTCATAGTCTGATATTTGTGTGGCATGAATGTTACTTGCCCCTTATCAGACCAAGGAGGAGAAAGTGAGGACTGCAGATGCTGGAGATCAGAGCTGAAAAATGTGTTGCTGGAAAAGCATAGCAGGTCAGGCAGCATCAAAGGAGCAGGAGAATCGACGCTTCGGGCATAAGCTCTTGAAGAAGAATTCTTCTGCTCCTTTGATGCTGCCTGACCTGCTATGCTTTTCCAGCAACACATTTTTCAGCTCTGATCTCCAGCATCTGCAGTCCTCACTTTCTCCTCCTTGGTCTGATAAGGGGCAAGTAACATTCATGCCACACAAATATCAGACTATGACCATCACCAATAAGTCACAATCTAACCACTGCCCCTTGGCATTCAATGGTGTACCATCAATGAATCCCCCACTCCAACTCCAAAACAACTCCAACCACTCCAATCTCCTCATAGCTACAATTCTCCAGCCTTGGCAATACTGTAGTAAATCTCTCTGCACTCTCTCCAGAGCAATTATGTCCTTCCTGTAATGTGGTCAACAAAACTGCACACAATACTCAAGTTGAGGTCTTATACGGACTCATAAGTATCTTATATAGTTTCATCATCTCATCCCTACTTTTGCATTCTATACCTATGCCAATGAAGGACAGCATTCCAAATGTAATCTTTGCAACCTTATCTACCTGTACTGTTCCCTTTAGGGACCTGTGCACTTGCACACCAAGATCTCTCACTCCATCTACCCCTCTCAGTATATTCCTATTGATTGGGCATTCGCTTTTATTGTCTGACCTCCCCAAATGTATTACTTCACACTTGTACACAGATCTTTGAAAGTTGCCACCCAGGTAAATAGTGCGGTGAAGAAGGCATATGGCGTACTGGCTTTTATTGGTAGAGGAATGGAGTTCCGGAGTACTGAGGTCATGTTGCAGTTGTATAAGACACTGGT
>NC_057733.1:5097480-5107666 GCF_004010195.1 Chiloscyllium plagiosum
AGGCCATCCTGTTTATAGAGGTCCCACCGTCCCCAGAAAGAACCCCAGTTATCCAAATACCGGAATCCCTCCCTCCTGCACCATCCCTGTAGCCACGCATTTAAGTGTTCTCTTTCCCTATTCCTCGAATCTCTATCACGTGGCACGGGTAACAAACCAGAGACAACAACTCTGTTCGTTCTAACTTTGAGCTTCCAACCTAGCTCCCTGAAAGCCTGTCTAACATCCTCGGCACTCCTCTTACCTATGTCGTTGGTGCCAATATGGACCACGACTTCGGGCTGGTCCCCCTCCCCCTCCAGGACCCGGGAAACACGATCAGAGACATCACGTACCCTTGCACCTGGGAGGGAACGTACCAAACGTGAGTCTCTCTCGTTCCCACAAAACCGCCTATCTGTGCCCCGAATTATCGAGTCCCCAATTACTATTGCTCTGCTCTTCTCCACCCTTCCCTTCTGAGCAACTGGGACAGGCTCCGTGCCAGAGGCCTGGGCCCCGTTACTTACCCCTGGTAAGTCATCCCCCCCACAAGTATCCAAAACGGTATACTTGTTCTTGAGGGGAACGGCCGCAGGGGTTCCCTGCACTGGCTGCTTCCTCCCAGTCCCCCTCACTGTCACCCATCTATCTGCCATCTTTGGAGTTACTACTTCCCTAAAGCTCCGATCTATGACCCCTTCTGCCTCCTGAATGATCCTAAGTTCATCCAACTCCAGCTCCAGTTCCCTAACACGGTCTTGGAGGAGCTGGAGATGGGTGCACTTCCTGCAAGTGTAATCAGCAGGGACGTCCATGGCATCCCTCACCTCAAACATGTTGCAAGAAGGTGGGTCCCAAGAGTTATCTCAGTCAATACAGAAGTTGAACCCATGATGTTAGCTTTATTCTACACCACAATCTCTTCTAGCCATTTCACCAACTGAGCTAATCGACACCTCCCCCCTCACGGTTCATCTTGAAACTCTCACCCTGCATTTTCATTCATTAAAAAAAAGCAGTAATTGCTGGAAAATCTCAACAAGTCTAAAGAAACGTCACTGGACCCAAATTGTTGACACTGCTTTCTCTCCACAGATGCTGCCAGACCTGCTGAGTTTTTCAAGGAATTTCTGTTTTGGTTTCTGGTTTCCAGCATTGCAGTTCATTGGGTTTTTTTCTGCATTTTAATTCATTGATTATTTCTGAAAACAAGCCACTAAATCTGTAGTTATCTGTTCTAACTACCTTTTTCTTGACATGTCCTGCAGTTTTTCTCTGGGTGGAGGTACTTAGGGCTTCACTTCTGTTATCCTTGAGACTCCATCACTCTCTGTGTGCTACCTCTCTTTGTTGATGTACTGTTCCATTCTTAAGCCTTTAACTCAAAGTCAACAACTGAACTGCATTACATTGCTGCCTGAGCAACATGCTTAAAGTCATTGCATACACATTACACTGAGAAACGCACATGCCAATAGAAACGGTTAATATGTTACTATCTCATGTATTCTCAACCCCCTGGTCAGAATATTAGCTGACCAGGACTTATGTAATGGTCAAATCATGAGTTCAAATAAAAATGGTGTGTTGCGTTTTAGTAAGTACAAGATCAAGTTGCCTCTCATTGATTATGTAGGAAAGGCAAGTGTTAAAAATAAAGAGGAGATTTATCCTATATAAGAATAAATGACGTTCACACAGGTAAGTCTGTCTTTTCTCAGAAGGGCACTTTCAAAAGCTGATTGGGGCAGATGTTCGCAGGTAAAGAGACGGTTGGAAAATGGGAAGCCTTCAGAAATGAGATAATGAGAATCCAGAGAAAGTATATTCCTATTGGGGTGAAAGGAAAGGCTGGTAGGTTTAGGAAATGCTGGATGACTAAAGAAATTGAAGGTTTGGTTAAGAAAAAGAAGGAAGCATATGTCAGGTATAGACAGGATAGATCGAGTGAATCCTTAGAAGTGTATAAAAGCAGTAGGAGTATACTTAAGAGGGAAATCAGGAGGGCAACAAGGGGACACGAGATAGCTTTGGCAAATAGAGTTAAGGAGAATCCGAAGGGTTTTTACAAGTATATGAAGGACAAAATGATAACGAGGGAGAGAATAGGGTCCCTCAAAGATCAGCAAGGCAGCCCTTGTGTTGAGCCACAGAAAATGGGGGAGATAGTAAATGAGTATTTTGCATCAGTATTTATTGTGGAAAAAGATATGGAAGATATATAGACTGTAGGGAAATAGATGGTGACACCTTGCAAAATGTCCATATTACAGAGGAGGAAGTGTTGGATATCTTGAAACGCATAAAGGTGGATAAATCTCCAGGACCTGATCAGGTGTACACTAGAACTCTGTGGGAAGCTAGAGAAGTGATTGCTGAGATATTTGTATCACCGATAGTCACAGGTGAAGTGTCGGAAGACTGGAGTTTGGCTAACGTGGTAAGGACAAGCCAGGGAACTATAGACCAGTGAGCCTGACATCAGTGGTGGGAAAGTTGTTGGTGGGAATCCTGAGGGACAGGATGCGCATGAATTTGGAAAGGCAAGGACTGATTAGGGATAGTCCGACATGGCTTTGTGCGTGGGAAATCATGTCTCAAACTTGATTGAGTTTTTTGAAGAAGTAACAAAGAGGATTGATGAGGGCAGAGCAGCAGACGTGATCTATATGGACTTCACTAAGGCATTCGACAAGGTTCCCCATGGAACACTGATTAGCAAAGTTAGATCTCATTGAATAAAGGGAGAACTAGCCACTTGAATACAGAACTGGCTCAAAGGTAGAAGACAGAGGGTGGTGGTGAAGGGTTGTTTTTCAGACTGGAGGCCTGTGACCAGGAGTGCCACAAGGATTGGTGCTGGGTCCTCTACTTTTTGTCATTTACATAAATGATTTGGATGCGAGCATAAGAGGTACAGTTAGTTAGCTTATAGATGACAACGAAATTGGAGGTGTAGTGTACATGGAAGAAGGTTACCTCAGATTACAACAGGATCTGGACCAGATGGGCCAATGGGCTGAGAAGTGGCAGACGGAGTTTAATTCAGATAAATGTCAGGTGCTGCATTTTGGGAAAGCAAATCTGAGCAGGACTTATACACATAATGGTAAGGTCCTAGGGAGTGTTGCTGAACAAAGAGACCTTGGAGTGCAGGTTCCTAGCTCCTTGAAAGTGGATTCGCAGGTAGATAGGATAGTGAAGAAGGTGTTTGGTATGTTTTCCTTTATTGGTCAGAGTATTGAGTACCGGAGTTGGGAGGTCATGTTGCAGCTGTACAGGACATTGATTAGGCCACTGTTGGAATATTGCGTGCAATTCAGGTCTCCTTCCTATCGGAAAGATGTTGTGTAACTTGAAAGGGTTCAGAAAAGATTTACAAGGATGGTGCTAAGGTTGGAGGATTTGAGCTATGGGAGAGTCTTAACAGGCTGGGGCTGTTTTCCCTGGAGCGTCGGAGGCTGAGCGGTGACCTTTTCGAGGTTAACAAAATTATGAGGGGCATGGATAGGATAAATAGACAAGGTCTTTTCCCTGGGGTGGGGGACTCCAGAACTAGAGGGCATAGGTTTAGGGTGAGAGGGGAAAGATATAAAAGGGACCTACAGGCCCCTTTCTTGATGTAGGAATGAAACTGGCCTTTGTGATCTGTTGGTCTTTTTTTGGTTGTTGCCACAAACTGATTCAAGACCCAGAGTTGTTTGCTCAGGCTAGAGAAGCGCAGTGTGGGGACCAACAACCCAAAATCACTTTGCTACCTAAATAAGCAGAAGGTGAAGGGGGTTAATCTGCTCCCTGTTCTGTGTGCGTGGTACCTTGATCTGTTGCTGGTACCCTGTTGCGGTCTAATTGGTACTTTGTACCAGAGTTGTGTAGCTGTTGTCAGTGCAGGCAGAGACCAGTTGGTCTGTTGATGCAGCAGCTTGTGGGAATGCACATTACTTTTGGCATCTTCCTGTGCTGTCACCAGGCTTGAAGATCCCTACCTGTTGTTTCTACAGGCAAAGAACAAGTGGATCTGCTCCCGAGTGAAGCTGTGAATCAGCAGAGCTGGGGAAGATCATCTGACTTGAAACCTGAAAATTTATGGGGACACTGCCCCAGAGAATGATTTCTCATAAGATGGATAGACACAGAGAGACACAGACACAGAGAGAGAGAGAGAGAGAGAGAGAGACACAGAGAGAAAACTCCTATTTATTTCTGGAGGTTGAACTTCACACACAGAATGTTGAAGAGGCGATCTACAGTAAATGATCCCTCATTACTAAATGTCATATGCATAGCAGGAAACAGTGTGGAATGATTTTGATAATTTGTTCGCAACATTCACTTGCACATTATGGGGGTTACATTACAAGTGTTTCAGTTTCCCATTGTGTCTCTTCTTTGCTTTTAGGGTGGAAAAATAAATTCTAAAATGCACTTTTTTCAAAATCTTAGGAAGTACAGGATTTAAAGCCGATCAGGATGCCTAAGTTGCTTTTTATTTCCATTCAAGGTCGGTCCTATTGTGTGCGTACACAGCGAATGTTAAACCAGTGCCTCGAGTCCTTAGTACAGAAAGTCCAAAGTGGAGTGGTTATTAATTTTGAAAAAACTGGACCAGATCCAACACCAGTTGGAGACGGTAAGAAAAATATTCCTTGAACATTTTTCCTGTTGGAATGTAACCAGCAAAATGTTTACAGGGAGTATTCATGATTAGATTTTGTCATTTCTGTAAAATTTCTGAACGTTTACATAATACATTGTGTGCCTCTTTTTGATCAATGCCCTAACATATCAACTGTGCATCTTGAAGGATGGCTATCCAGTATATCATCCCACAAGGGATGAACTCGGATTTCACCAGTTTCCTCATTTCCCCTCCCCCCAGCCTAGTCTCAGTCAAATCCATCAAATTCAGCACCGCCTTCCTAACCTGCAATCTTCTTCCCGACCCCTCCGCCCCCACCCCAGTCTGACCTATCACCCTCACCTTGACCTCTTTCCACCTATCACATTTCCGACGCCCCTCCCCCAAGTTCCTCCTCCCTATCTTTTATCTTAGCCTGCTGGACCAACTTTCCTCATTCCTGAAGAAGGGCTAATGCCCGAAACGTCGATTCTCCTGTTCCCTAGATGCTGCCTGACCTGCTGCGCTTTTCCAGCAACACATTTCCATATCCAGTATATCAGCATTGAGGAAGGCCATTTTGAAGAGATTGATCTCAGATTTAGCATAAACAAGGGCAGATCTTGACTCCATCACAACATAAAATGGGTGCTACTGAGTTTGTAACCCTTTCCCCTTTTCTGATATTTATTTCTATTGAAGTTAGTAGAAATTCAAATGGAGAAGGATATAAAAAGGTTTGTTGACTTCGTACCATCTGCTTTCCACTACCATGAGGAATTATTTCATGCCTCAATTGCTTTGATATATTGAGAAAATAATGACAGTGAGGAGCGGTGAGAGTGGAAGCTGGGGGCTTTTGGGAAGGTATATAAATTGGGTGTTTGGTACACCCAAGACCCAACACCTGTAGGGCATCCCACCCATAGCCTCTAACCTTACAATACTAGAGGGAAATCAGGTAAGCTTTTTTCTCTTTCATTTCTTAGAAAGAGAATTTAGCAGGGATGACAGTGCAGGCAGTGCAATGTTCCTCCTGTGGGATGTTTGAGGTGAGGGACACTAGCTGAGTACACCTGCAGGAAATGCACCCAATTCCAGCTCCTTGAAGACAGTGTGAAGGAACTGGAGCTGGAAGTGGATGAACTCAGGATCATTTGGGAGGCAAAGATAGTTATAGATAAAAGCTACAGGGAGGTAGTTACTCCTAGAAATGAAGATACTTAGGTGTCTTTTAGAAGGGGTAAGAAGCAGTCAGTGCAGGGATTTCCTGTGGCTGTTCTCCTGTATAACAAGTACACTGTTATAGATACTGTTGGGGTGGTGTGGGGATGAGGGATTTACAGGGCAAGCAATGGGGTAGAGGTCTCTGGCACAAAGTCTGTCCCTATCGCTCAGAAGGGAAGGGGAGAGAGGAGTAAAGCATTCATCATTGGGAACTCCAAAGTTAGGGGGACAAAGTTAGTGGGAACGAGAGAGATTTGTGATTGGTGTGTTGCCTCCCAGGTGCCAGGGTTCATGATGTCTCAGATCGTGTTTTCGGGATCCTTAAGATGGACGAGGAGCAGCCCCAAGATGTGGTCCACTTAGACAACAAGAACTTAGGTAGGAAAAGGCATAGGGATGTAAGGCAGAAATTTAGGGTGCTTGGATGGAAGCTTAGAGCTAGAATAAATAGATTTGTTATCTCTGGTTTGTAACCCGTGCCACGTGCTAGTGAGGTAAGGAATAGGGGGAAGAGAGTAGTTGAACATGTGGCAACAGGGATAGTGCAGGAGGGGAGGATTCAGATACCTGGATAATTGGGGTTTATTCTGGGGTAGGTGGGACCTCTGCAAATGGGATGGTCTACAACTGAACCAGAGGGGTACCAATATCCTGGAGGGGAAATTTGCTAATGCTGTTCCCGGGAGTTTAAACTATTTCAGCAGGGAGTTGGGAATCTACATTGTAGATCCATTGTCCAGGAGGTTGAGAGTAGTGAGGTAATGAATAAGGTTTTAAGGTCACAGGAGTGTACCGGCAGGTCGGAAGGTGGTTTGAAGTGTGTCTACTTCAACGCCATGTGCATTCGGAATAAGGTGGATGAACTTGCAACGTGGGTTAGTATCTGGGACTTTGATGCTGTGGCTGTTTCGGAGACATGGATAAAGCAGGGACAGGAATGGTTGTTGCAGGTTCTGGGGTTTAGATGTTTTGGTAAGATAAGGGAAGATTGTAAAAGACAGGGAGGTGTGCATTGTTAGTCAAGGACAGTATTACGGTGGCAGAAAGAACGTTTGAGGACTCGTCTACTGAGGTAATTTGGGCTGAGGTTAGAAATCGGAAAGGAGAGGTCAGTCTGTTGGGAGTTTTCTGACAGGCCTCCGAAAAGTTCCAGAGATGTAGAGGAAAGGATAGCAAAGATGATTCAGGATAAGAGCGAGAGTAACAGGGTAGTTGTTATGGGGGAACTGTAATTTTCCAAATATTGACTGGAAATGCTATAGTTCAAGTACTTTAGATGGGTCAGTTATTGTCCAATGTGTGAATGAGGGTTTCCTGACACAGAATGTAAACAGGCCAACAAGGGGCAGGGCCACATTGAATTTGGTACTGGGTAATGAACCAGGCCAGGTGTTAGATTTGGAGGTAGGTGAGCACTTTGGTGATCGTGACCACAATTCGGTTATGTTTACTTTAGCGATGGAAAGGGATAAGTATATACTGCAAGGTAAAAACAATGACTGCAGATGTTGGAAACCAGATTCTGGATTAGTGGTGCTGGAAGAGCACAGCAGTTCAGGCAGCATCCAAGGAGCAATGAAATCGACATTTCGGACAAAAGCCCTTCATCAGGAATAAAGGAAGAGAGCCTGAAGCGAGGAGAGATAAGCTAGAGGAGGGTTGGGGTGGGGAGGGGCAAGAGTTATAGCTGGGGGAAAGGCAATTATGATGCAATTAGGCAAGATTTAGGATGTGTAGGATGGGAAAGGAAACTGCAGATGATGGGCTCAATTGAAATGTGGAGTTTATTCAAGAACCAGCTACTGTGTGTCCTTGATAAGTATGTGCCTGTCAGGCAGGGAGGAAATGGTCGAGCGAGGGAGCGTGGTTTACTAAAGAAGTTGAATCTCTTGTCAGGAGGAAGAAAGAGGCTTATGTTAGGATGTACAAAGTTAAAAATCACACAACACCAAGTTATAGTCCAACAGGTTTAGTTGGAAGCACACTAGCTTTTGGATCGTCGCTCCTTCATCAGTTGGTAGTCTGATGGAGTGACGCTCTGAAAGCTAGTGTGCTTCCAACTAAACCTGTTGGACTATAACCTGGTGTTGTGTGAATTTTAACTTTGTACACCCCAGTCCAACACTGGCATCTCCAAATTATGTTAGGATGAGATGTGAAGGCTCAGTTAGGGCGCTTGAGAGTTACAAGTTAGCCAGAAAAGTCCTAAAGAGAGAGCAAAGAAGAGCCAGGAGGGAACATGAGAAGTCTTTGGCAGATAGAATCAAGAAAAACCCTAAAGCTTTCTATAGGTATGTTAGAAATAAAAGAATGACGAGGGTAAGATTCGCGTCAAAAGGTGTGGTGCTGGAAAAGCACAGCCGGTCAGGCAATATCCAAGGAGCAGGAGAGACGATGTTTCGAGCATAAGCGCTTCATCAGGAACAGCACAACACTTTTTGACTCTGATCTCGAGCATCTGCAGTACTCACTTTTTCCAGGGTAAGATTAGGGCCAGTCAAGGACAGTAGTGGGATGTTGTGCTTAGAGTCTGAAGAGATAGGAGAGGCAGTAAATTAATATTTTTCGTCAGTGTTCACACAAGACAAAGACAGTATTGTGGGGGAGAATACTGAGATACAGGCTATTAGGCTAGACGGGATTGAGGTTCATATGGATGAGATGTTAGCAATTCTGGAAAGTGTGAAAATAGATCAGTCCCCTGGGCCAAATGGGATTTATCCTAGGATTCTCTGGGAGGCCAGGGAGGAGATTGCAGAGCCTTTGGCTTTGATCTTTATGTCATCGTTGTTTACAGGAATAGTGCCAGAAGACTGGAGGATAGCAAATGTTCAAGAAGGGGAATAGAAACAACCCTGGTAATTATAGACCAGTGACTCTTACTTCTGTTGTGGGCAAAGTTTTGGAAAGGTTTATAAGAGATAGGAATAAGTTGATTTGGGATAGTCAGCACGGCTTTGTGAAGGGGAGGTCGTGCCTCACAACCCTCATTGAGTTCTTTGAGAAGGTGACCAAACAAGTAGATGAGGATAAAGCAGTTAATGTGCTGTATATGGATTATCAGTAAGGCGTTTGATAAGGTTCCCCGCAGTAGGCTATTGCAGAAAATACAGAGGAGTGGAATGGAGGGTGATTTAGCGGGTTGGATCAGAAATTGGCTGCCTGAAAGAAGACCGAGGGTGGTGGTTGATGGGAAATGTTCATCCTGGAGTTCATTTACTAGTGGTTTACCGCAAGGATCTGTTTTGGGGCCACTGCCATTTGTCATTTTTATAAATGATCTGGGTGAGGGCATGGAAGGATGGGTTAGTAAATTTGCAGATGACACTAAGGTTGGTGGAGTCGTGGACAGTATGGAAGGATGTTGCAGGTTGCAGAGGGATATAGATAAGCTGCAGAGCTGGGCTGATAGATGGCAATGGAGCTTAATGCAGAAAAGTGTTAGGTGAATCCCACACCATCAATACCTTTGACGTTACCATTGACCAGAAACTAAACTGGACTAGTCACATAAATACTGCGGCGACAGTAGCAAGGAATCCTGTATGAAGTAATTGCCTACTGACACCACTTGACTAGATGGAGTGCAGCTCTAACAACACCACAGAAGCTTGACACCACCCAGGACAAAGCAGTCTGCTTCTTTGGCACCACATGCACAAGCATCCACACTCCGTTACTGACACTCAATAGTGTTAGTGCGTTTTGAAAAGGTTTGTAGCTCAGGTTGAGGTTTTGGATGTAGGTTTGCTCGCTGAGCTAGAAGGACCATTTTTCCACCCTCTGGGGAAAATGAACCGGAAATGACATCACCAACCCAAAGAAACCCGAGCAGAGCAATAAAAAGCAGGAATCATCAGCATTGCTTCGCCCGGAGGCTCACTGAAGATGTTATCTAGTATGGTGACGAAACGTCTGAAAACGAACCTTCCAGCTCAGCGAGCAAACCCACATCCAGAACTCAGTACAGGGGAACCTCGATTATCCGAACATGATGGGCGGGCACTATTTCATTCGGATAATCGATTATTCGATTAATCAATAAAATGCTTTTCCTCTGGGGCTCGGGGTTTTTAAAGTCTGCTCCTCATTCAGGAGACTGCAGCAGCACACAACCCGCGAGCCCCCGCCCTTCCCGCCTGCCCACAACCCCATCCAAAACTGGCCCCCCAACCCAGTCTAACACCACCACCTGGCCCCGCCCTGCCCCCCGCAAACCCCGCCCCCATCCAACACCGCCCTTTGCCCGCACTCCAACTTGATCCAACATCGTGCCCGTCCAACACCACACTGTGCCCCAACACCGCCCCCAGCACCATCGAACACAGTTCCTGCCCCATCCAACACCATCCCTTGCCC
>NC_057733.1:5108166-5146612 GCF_004010195.1 Chiloscyllium plagiosum
GAGGCCCTCACTCTGAGCCCGAGGCCTCTCCCGCGAGCACCCCCCGGAACATAACAGTAAAAGCCAATCCCGAGTGAGACTGAGTGAGTGACTGCAGCCTGCACCAATGAGAGAGCAGCCAGCTGGGGGGGGGCGGGGTCTGTGTCAGCATTGACACGTGCTCTGTCACATGGCCCACAAACTTCACAACATACACACTCCAGCTGGGAGCCCATGCACTGCCATTGGGAGGGATTGCTGCCTACAACACACTCCATACCATTACCCCAAGGGACTACCACACAGGGACCCACTCACTGGGTATCGCTGCCACCCAACAGCAAATCAGCTCACCAAGGCGGTGGATGGAGGAGCCAGGAGGATGGTGCACAGCAAAACAAAAATACCTCTTCACAAGGCAAAAGGGACACTAAGAAATCCAACACTAAAATATCAGTTTCAAAGTGCATCACCTCCTCTCAATTATCTCAGATTGGTCCAAAGTGCTCTACGATACAGTGCAATGCCCCTATTCCTAAACCAGGAGAGCAGGATTCAAATCCCACTTGGTCTAGAGATATCTTAATATTTCTGAACAGGTTGATTACAAAATATCTCCTGACTTATCTGGCCCTTATTCAAGAAGGGCTGCAAACAGAAACCTGGGAATTATAGACCAACAAGCCTAACATCTGTGGTACATAAATTACTTGAGAAGATTCTGATAAGCTACATATGCATTTGGAAAGACAGGGTTTGATTAGGAATGGTCGGCATGGCTTTGTGTGTGGAAGATCATGCCTCACAAATTTGTTAAGAGTGCTTTTATGAATAATCAGGAAGGTTGATGAGAGCAGGGCGTTAAATGTAGTCTAGATGGATTTTAGCAAGGATAAATAAAATAAATGAAATAGAATTACGGAGCAGAATGAAAACAGATGGGTCAGGCTGAGATAATCATCTGAAGTTGTTGAATTCAATGTTGAGACGGGCAGGCTGTAACGTGCCTTGTCAGAAGATGAGATGCTGTTCCTCCAGTTTGCATTGAGCTTCACTGGAACATTGCAGCAGGCCAAGGACAGACATGTGGGCATGGGTGCAGGATTGTGTATTGAAGTGGCAAGCCACGGGGAGGTCCGAGCCCTGACTGCATACAGACCAAAGGTGCTCAGCAAAACGATTACCCAGTCGGCATTTTGTCTCTCTGATATAGAGGAGACCACATTGGGAGCAAAGAATGCAATAGACCAAATTGAAAGAGATACAAGTGAAATGCTGCTTAATCTGAAATGTGTGTTTAGGGCCTTAGATGGTGAGCATGGAAGAGGTAAAGGGGCAGGTGTTGCACCTTCTGTGATTGCATGGGAAGGTGCCGTGTGTGATGGGAGAGGTGTTAGGTGTGATGGAGGAGTGGACTGGGTTATCCTGGAGGGAACTATCTCTGCAGAATGCAGACTAGAGGACGGAAGGGAAGATGTGTTTAGTGGTAGCGTCTTGTTGGAGTTGGCGAAAATGGCGGAGGATTATTCTTTGCATGTGAAGGCTGGTGGGGTGAAAGGTGAGAACAAGAGGGACCCTATCCTTGTTCTGGGAGGGGAGGGAGGGCGTGAGGGTCATGGCGCAGGAGATGGACCGCACGCTGTCGAGAGCCCTGTCAACAACTGTAGGTGGGAGAAGAAGGAGCACATATTAAGAGCACCACTTTGGAAAGTGGCCTCATCGGAACAAATGCGGCGGAGGTGAAGGAGCTGAGAGAAAGGGATAGAGTCCTTACAGGACGTAGGGTGAGGAGAGCTGTAGTGCAGATAGCTGTGAGAGTCAGTGAGCTTTTAATGGATATTAGTGGATAGACTATTGCCAGAAATGGAGACAGAAAGATCAAGGAAAGGAAGGCAAGTGTCAGAGATGGACCAGGTGAAGGTGATGGAGGGATGGAAACTGGAAGCGAAGTTTATGAATTTTTCCAGGTCAGGACGATAGCATAAAGCCGCACCGAAAGTCATCGATGTATCGATAAAGCAGTTGTGGGAGGGGACCCGGGTAGGCCTGGAACAAGAAATGTTCCACATACCGCAAGAAAAGGCAGGCATAGCTAGGACCCATGTGGGTACCCATTGCTACACATTTGATTTGGAGAAAATGGGATGAGTTGAAGGAGAAGTTGTTGAGAGAGAGAGAACAAGTTCAGCCAGGCGGAGGAGAGTGGTGGTGGATGGAGATTGTTCGGGCCTCTTTTCGAGAAAGAAGCGAAGAGCTTTCAAGCCGTCTTGGTGCGGGATGGAGGTGTAAAGAGATTGCACATCCATAGTGAATAGGTGGTGGTTAGGGCCTGCGAATTGAAAGCTGTCAATGTGTCGCAGGGCATCAGAGGAATCCTGGATGTAGGTGGGGAGGGAGTGAACCAGAGGAGTAAGGATGGAGTCAAGGTCGGAGGAAATAAGTTCAGAGGGGCAGGAGCATGCTGACACAATGGGCCTCCCGGGATAGTCCTTCTTGTGGATTTTGGGAAGTAGGTAGAAACGGGCTGTCCGGGGTTGGGAGACTATGAGGTTGGAAGCTGTGGGGGTGGGTGGGGGGCGGGGGGAAGGCATCTGGAGGAAATGAGGTCAGTCACGTTGTTGGAGACAATGGCTTGATGCTCAGTGGTGTGGTCATGCTCCAGGGGAAGGTAGGAGGAGGAATATTGAGGGTAGGAAATTATCCTGGCAGGGGTGTCCAATTAGAGGTGGAATGTTGGAGGGATGTGAAAGGATCTGTGGAGCAGGGGGAGGACTCTTGCCCAAAGAAGTGGGCACGAAGGAGACGGAGACAGAAGAAGAGCTCAGCATCATGTCGAGCCCGGAATTCATTGAGGTGGGGATGTTAGGTTTTATTGATAGAGGGATCGAGTGCCAGAACTGTAATGTTTATGCTGCAACTATACAAAACACTGGTGCAGCTGCACTTGGAATATTGTGTACAGTTCTGGTCGCCCCATTACAGGAAGGATGTGAAAGCATCAGAAAGGTGCAGAGGAGATTTACCAGGATGTTACCTGGTCTGGAGGGAAGGTCTTATGAGGAAAGGCTGAGACACTTGGGACTGTTCTCATTGGAAAGAAGGAGGCTAAGAGAGGATTTGATAGAGACGTACAAGATGATCAGAGGATTAGATAGGGTAGACAGTGAAAGTCTTTTTCCTAGGATGATGACGTCAGCTTGTACGAGGGGGCACAACTACAAATTGAGGGGTGATAGATTTAAGACAGATGTCAGAGGCAGGTTCTTCACGCAGAGAGTGGTAAGGGCGTAGAATGCCCTACCTGCTAATGTAGTCAACTCAGCCACATTAGGGAGATTTAAACAATCCTTAGATAAGCACATGGATGATGATGGGATAGTGTAGGGGGACGAGCTGAGAATAGTTCACAGGTCAGCGCAACATCGAGGGCAGAAGGGCCTGTTCTGCGCTGTATTGTTCTATGAGTTTAAGGTTAGAGGGGAAAGAATAAAAGGGAACCTGAGGGGCAGCTTTTTTTTTTTACAGAATGCATATGGTATGCATATAGAAGGAGCTGCCAGCAGAAGTGGTTGAAGTGCGTACATTAACAACATTTTAAAGACATTTGGACAGGAAAGGTTTAGAAGGATATGGGCCAAGTGCAGGGAAATGGGGTTAGCATTGATGGTATTTTAGTTGGCATAGATCAGTTTAGGCCAAACACCCTGTTTCTGTACTGTAGGACTCTTATCTCTATTTCAGTCAGCTGTCAAATACTACTCCCAGAAGAACTGAAAGGTTCATCCCTCCAGCAATTATAAATTATGCTGAAAACCAGAGGGTAGTAACAACTAGACAGACAGTGGTGACGTCTGATTATGAGCTGTTCTGTGAAACTACCTTTCTTTCCATTAAACCCATAATTCCATGGGGTAGAAGGTGGTAGAGTGAGAGAAGACAAGTAGCCAGGATAAAGAAAGAACAGTTGGGAATGTCTCACAATCCTACCCCCTCCTCAGGTCAGAAAGGAACATTGCAGTGGAGTTGAAAATCAATGGCTTGTGTTTCCTTCCTAATAAAGTGGAGTGTTCAGAATGCTGCACGTTGTAACAAAAGCCTAGGGGACTGATTGGAGTTTGAGAGAGTCTATTCTGAAAAGAGATCCAAGAATAAAAAACACAATGGAGCAAATTGTAGCTTTGACAACTAGAGGACCACAGGTGAACACTGCTGTGAATTCAGGAGAGATAAATATAGTGTTACAGAGGGCTTTTGTCAAAATGGAAAGGAACCACTTATTCCTCTCAGATTAAATTTATGTAAAAAACCTCCTGCTTCTCATCACACTTCGTCCTCCTTCAACTAATGAATCAGTGCTGGCCTGGAACGATTTAGCTATGAAGGCAGACTAGAGAGTCTATAGTTGTTATCCTTAGAACAAAGAGGCAGGGGTGGGGCAGAGGGTTTGTATCTGATTGAGATGTACCAGTTCTGAGGGGCATTGCCAGGATAGAGGAGAAACTCTTTCCCCTTTGTTGAGGAGTCAGTATCAAAGATGGACAGATTAGATTAGATTACTTACAGATTAGATTACTTACAGTGTGGAAACAGGCCCTTCAGCCCAACAAGTCCACACCGACCCACCGAAGCGTAACCCACCCATACCCCTACATGTACCCCTTTTTACCTAACACTACGGGCAATTTAGCATGGCCAATTCACCTGACCTGCACATCTTTGGACTGTGGGAGGAAACCGGAGCACCCGGAGGAAACCCACACAAACACGGGGAGAACGTGCAAACTCCACACAGTCAGTCGCCTGAGTCGGGAATTAATTGAAAAAGACAGGTAGTTTAGCGCGTGTTTAAGAAAAGATGGCAGAGGTTGGAACCATCACAACATTTAAGTATTTAGCTAAACATTTTGAAACTCCATAGCATAGTAAATTACATGCCAGGTGCTAGAAAGTGGGACTAGAACACTACTATCGTGGGGCAAGCCGGACAGAGAACAGCCAGGGAATTCCTAGAGGCATGGCATTCATCCACAAACTCCATCAACAAACACATCGACCTGGACCCAATATACCAACCACTACAGCGGACAGCTGAAACTGACAACCGGAAGCGGCAGGGACAGACCACTATAAACACCGGAGGAAACATCAAAGAGGCGCTTCGCAGGAGGCTCCCAAGCACTGATGATGTCGCCTAGCCAGGGGACGAAACGTTTGCAACAAAAACTTCCAGCTCGGCGAACAGAACCACAACAACGAGCACCCAAGCTACAAATCTTCGCACAAACTTTGGGACTAGAATAGATAGGTGCTTGATGACAAACTTGCAGGCATTGGGCCGAATGTCCTCTTTCCATGCTGTAAAACTCTAAATTCACTCCATGTGATTATCAACAAATGGTTGGAAACACAGTATACTGCAAAGTCTGTGGGCCCTGAAAACATTCCGGTAATGGTACTGAAGACTTGTTCTTCAGAACTTGTCGCTCCCCTAACCAAGCTATTCCAGTACAGCTATAACATTGGCATCTATCTGACAGTGAGGAAAATTGAAAAATGTGGTGCTGGAAAAACACAGGCAGCATCTGAGGAGCAGGAGAATTGACGTTTCGGGCATAAGCTCTTCTTCAGGAATGAAGAATAAGGTAAGGGATGTTCAGCATTGAGTCTGCAGTTTTAGCATCAGTCACAACTGGCAGTTCATGTTCAAATGCAGCAAGACTGTGCAATATTTAGACTTGACAACATAGAACATTACACCGCAGTACAGGCCCTTCGGTCCTCAATGTTGCACTGACCTGTGAAAGCAATCTGAAGCCCATCTAACCTACACTATTCCATTTTCATAGATATGTTTATCCAATGACCCTTTAAATACCTTTAAAATTGGCGAGTCTACTACTGTTGCAGTCAGGGCATTCCACACGACTACTGAGGAAAGAAACTACCTCTGACACCTGTCCTATATTTATCACACCTCTGTCACACCTGTCTTAAATCTATCAGCTCTCAATTTGTAGCTATGCCCCCTCGTACAAGCTGATATCATAATCCTAGGAAAAAGACTTGCACTGTCTACCCTACCTAATCCTCTGATCATCTTGTATGGCTCTACCAAATCCCCTCCAGACCAGGCAACATCCTGGTAAATCTCCTTTGCATCTTTCCAATGCTTCCACATCCTTCCTGTAATGGGGCGACCAGAACTGTACACAATGTTCCATGTGCAGCTGCACTAGCGTTTTGTATAGTTCCAGCATAACATTACAATTCCGGGACTCAATGCCTCTATCAATAAAACCGACCATACTGTATGCCTTCTTAACAGTACCATCAGCCTGGGTGGCAACTTTCAGGGACCTCTGTACATGGATTCCAAGATCCCTCTGCACATCCACACTACCAAGAATCTTTCCATTGACCCAGTACTCTGCCTTCCTGTTATTCTTCCCAAAGTGCATCACCTCACATTTAGCTGCATTGAACTCCATTTGCCACCTCTCAGCCAATTCTGCAGTTTATCCAAGTTCCCCTGCAACCTGTAACATTCTTCCAAACTGTCCATGACTCCACTGACTTTAGTGTCGTCTGCAAATTTACAAACCCATCCACCTATGCCTGCGTCTAAGTCATTTATAAAATGATAAACAGCTGTGGTCCCAAAACAGATCCTTGTGGCACACCATAGTAACCGGACTCCAGGCTGAATATTTTCCATCAACCACCACTTGCTGCCTTCTTTCAGAAAGCCAGTTACTAATCCAAACTGCTAAATCACCCTCAATCCCATTCCTCTGCATTTTCTCCAAAAGACTTTTCAAAGGCTTTACTGAATCCATGTATACGTCAACTGCCCTACCCTCAGCTACATGGTCACCTTCTCAAAAAAAAAGAGGTTTGTGAGACATGACATGCTTTTGACAAAACCATGTTGAATATCTGCAATCAATTCTGTTGCTTGTTTGATGATTATAAATCCTCTCATAATCCTTTCCAAAACTTTTCCTATAACAGATATAAGGCTCACTGGTCTATAATTATCTCTACTGCCCTTCTTGAACAGGGGCACAACATTTGCAATCCTCCAGTCCTCTGGCACTAAATGATGACTCAAAGATCAAAGCCAAAGACTCCAACATCTCCTCCCTAGCTTCCCAGAGAATCCTCGGATAAATCCTATCCTACCCAGGGGACTTATCTACTCTCACACCTTTTAGAATTGATAACACCTCCTCCTTACTAACCTCAATCCTTTCTAATCTGATATCTCGTATCTCATTCTTCTCCTGTCCAATATTCGCCTTTTCCCGAGTGAAATATTCATTTAGCACCTCTCCGATCTCCACAGGGTCCACACACAACTTCCCACTTCTGTCTCTGACTGGCCTATTCCTACCCTAGTCATCCTTTTATTTCTCACATGCCTATAAAAATCTTTAGGGTTCTTCTTTATTCTGTTTGCTAAAGACTGCTCATGTCCTCTCTTTGATCATCTTAACTCTCTCTTTAAATCCTTCCTAGCTAATCTGTAACTCTCCATCACCTCATCTGAACCATCTTGTCTTATCAACACATAAGCCTCCTTCTTCCGCTTAACAAGAAATGCAATTTCTGTAGTAAACCACTGTTCCCTTATCACTTCCTCCCTGCCTGGCAGGGACATACCCATCAAAGACACGCAATGTCTGTTCCTTAAACCAGCTCCACATTTCCATTGTCTGCACCCCCTGCATTCTATGCATCCTAAGTCTTGCCAAATCACATTATAAGTGCCCTGCCCCCATCGATAACTCTTGCCCTGTGGCATGTACCTATCTCTTTCCATCGCTAAACTAAACATAACCGAATTATGGTCACTCTCTCCAAAGTGCTCATCTACCACTGAATCAAACACCTGACCTGGTTCATTACCAAGCACCAGATCCAGTGTGGCCTCCCCTCGTCAGCCCTTCGACATACTGTGATCCATCCGACGTACTAGAGTTATAGCATTTCCAGTCAATGTTGTGGAAGTTAAAGTTCCTATTAATGACCACCTTGTTCCTTTCACTTCTACCCAGAATCGTTTTGCCGATCCTCTCTTCCACCTCCCTGGACCTCTGCGGAGGCCTATATAAACCTCCCAGCAGTGTGACCTCACCTCTTTAGACCTTCCCTCCATACCAGGCAACATCCGAGTAAATCTCCTCTGAACCCTTTCCAAAGCTTCCACATCCTTCCTGTAATGTGGTGACCAGAACTGTACGCAATACTCCAAGTGCGGCCGCACCAGAGTTTTGTACAGCTGCAGCATGAGGACAAGTGGCAAGTAACATTCGTACACACAAATACCAGACAATGACCATCTCACAAAAGACACAATCTAACCATTGCCCCTTGATATTCAATGGTGTTACCATCACTGAAACCCCCATTATCAAAGTATTTTGGGTTACTATTGACCAGAAACTCAACTGGACTCACCACATAAACAGTGGCTACAACAGCAGGTGAGAGGCTAGGAGTACCTCCTGACCCCAACAAGCCTGTCCATATAGGGCACAAGTCAAGAATGTGATGGAGATAGTAGCTTCATAATAATTTTTACTCATTGACATGGTTTGTTCCTGTACCTTTAATCCAAAGACCCAATGTAATAATCCGGTTGCAAATACCACAATGGCAAGTGGTGGAATGTGAATTCAACAAAAAGAAAATCTTGAATTAACGCTCTAATGGTGATTACTGGTGATTGTTGTAAAATCCCATCTGATTCATTAATATCCTTTAGAGAAGGATACTATGGTCCTAAATGTAACTCCAGACAGCAATATGTTTAACTATCCTCTGGGCAATTAGGAATGGGCAATAAATGCTGGTATGGCCAACAATGTCCACATCCCCACTTCCCTGGACTAGCGCAGCTTCAACAACAGATCTCTTTTGCCTAGGGTAGGGGATTTCACTAGTACCTTTTAGTGAAAGTAATCTACAATCTGAACTTGGTTTGGTCTACATGTGACTCCAGACGCACAGCAATAGGGATAGGCAATAAATACTGACCTACCCAGTAATGTCCCTATCCCATGATCAATAGTGGAAAAAAAAATCAAGTAGGCTGCTTTGTCCTGGACGGGGTCAAGCTTGAAAGTTATTGCAGTGAGGAACTCTTCTCCTGACTCCCCAACATCTAGTAGGCACAGGTTCGTAATGTGTTGCTCCGACATTAAAGAAACTTGACATCATCCAGGACAAAGAAGCCTGCTGGGTACCACATCCACAAGCATCCACTCCCTCCACTACCAACACTCAGTAGCAGTCGCATGTACCATCTATTAGATGCACTGCAGAAATTCACCAAAAATCCTTAGATTTAGTACCTTCCAAACCCATGACCACTTCCATCTAGAAGGACCAGGGTAACAGATACATGGGAACATCACCTGGTAGGCCCCCTCCAAGCCACTCACCAAACTGACTTGGAAATATATCGCCACACCTTCAAGGTCACTGACCCATAATGCTCTGAGGAAGGGACTACAGATTTTGACCCAATGCACAGCAGGTGGACTGCAGCAGTTCAAGGCAGCAGCTCAACACCATCCTCTCAAGGATAACTAATGACAGGCAATAAATGCTGGCCGGCCAGCAATTCCCACAACCCATGAATGAATAAATTAAAAAAAAAATATGGGACACAGCAGTTCCTACTTTCAAGCTGGAGATTTCAAACATTTAACAGATCTTTTTTCAATGTATCAAATCTTCACCAAAAACATACACAAAATCTTATAAAATCATGAGGTGCATAGATAAAGTGAATAGGTCTTTTCCCTAGGGTAGGGGAACTCAAAACTAGGGGGTATAATTTTAAGGTGAGAGGAGAGATTTAAAAAAAGGACCCGAGGGGCAATGTTTCACACAGAGGGAAGTTTATATATGGAATGAACTGCCAAACAAAGAGGTAGATGCAGGTACAATTACCACATTTAAGGACATTCGGACGGGTCCATGAATAGGAAGGGTTTAGAAGAATATGGGCCAAACGCAAGCAAATGGGACTGGTTTAGTTTGGGAAACTTTGTTGGCATAGTCAAATTGGACTGACTGGTCTGTTTCCATGCTGTATGACTCTATGACGTGGCTTGATGTACAAGTTGCACATGTAGTGTCTAGATTAGAGTGGAGCTAGAAAAGCACAGCAGTCAGGCAGCATCCGAGGAACAGGAAAATCAATGTTTCGGGCAAAAGCTTTTCATCAGGAATAGAGGCAGGGAGCCTCCAGAGTGGAGAGATAAATGGGGGGGGGGGGGTGGTGAAAGAGAAGGTAGCAAAGAGTACAATAGGTGAATTGGGGTGGGGATGGAGGTGATAGGTCAGAGAGTTGCACATGTAACCCAGTGGGTTGCATTCTGATCTCTTTGGATTCTACTCTGACCCCTACTACTTGGTTTCAGATATCTAGGCTAACTCTCCAGGGTAGAGTAGATGGAATACTGCACTGTTAAAGACGAGGTGCTTAACTGAGCACATCGCTCTCATGGGGACGTAATAGGCCCCATACTACTTCCAGGAGAATTGTCAAAATTCAACCATTTTCACTTTGAATATCTACTCAGTATCACACTCGCTAGGTATAAGAGCTTGCTACCTGCAAATTGGCTGCCACCTTTTCTAGGTTACAGCAATGATTACATGACAAAGTAGTTCAATAGTTGTAAAGTGTTTGGGTGTCTTCAGGCTATATAAATGCAAGTCTGTTTTTCTTGTATGTTACATATATAGTCATAATAATTTGCACATTCAAATTACATATTTGTTTGGCTTTTAAAAAATACAATTAAAATATATTTTGATCTAAAATGTTTTAACTAGCAAAGATATCCAGGAACTTATTCTTTTTAAAAGCCACAGCTATATCAGACGATACATAGCCAGCAGAAAAAGTTCTCAACATACAAGGTCATGCATTCAGTAAAGTGTGCTACAACACGTTTTAAAAGAGTTTAAGTATTTATAAATCTTACAGACTTACACGAGCCATCAGACTTTCTGAACTTGTAGCATTCATTCAGAACTTTGCTATTTAACTTTAAAAGTTTTTTTTGCCCCAAACAAGTTTTAAAAAGTATCAAATTACACTACAATAACAGAAAGCCATTTCTAAACAACTGCTTGTTATCAACAGGATTAAAAGGAAAGTTTTACAATGGTATAAAGTGCCATCAAAAATGCATTAGATACATTTTCACGTGTAAATAAAAAAGTTCATGATAAACTGTATTTATTTTTAATAGATAGAAGTTACAAAAGTTACCTCACACGTTAAAATATGACAATTTGGTGTTTTATTGTAACAACGTAGTTCAAAAATAATTCCTCTTGTATGAACAATAAAAAGGTCATTATGTTCCATATCCACTTCAGTGCTTCCTAAGCACATTGTGGAAAGTGCACTCAGTAAGACAGTATCCTCCTTACAGGCTGAAATACAACTTGGGAGGAATTAGCCACAAGTGAACCTTCAACAAGTCTGCAGACAAAACAATAAAGTGAGTCTGAGGTAGATGGTTTCCTCCCCATATTTAACTTTTAGCCTGTTAAATAAAATACTCACATTTTCTCCCCCAGTGTGTGGTTAATGTGCCAAAATGAAAATGGCACAATTTATGAACTATGAATGCAGAAGTCCCTAGACAAAAGCTTCCACAAGAACAAGCTGAAGATCAGCTTAAAAAGAGGAGGATTGTGGACATTGGTTGATTTTTCCCCCACCTCTAAAGCTCACCATGTCTTTTTCCCTAAAGCAATAGTCACCACAATTTGGTAAACACTTCAACAATCCAACAGGGCCTCTGTTCACAGGCCTTGTTATAGTGGTGTTGCTCTACGATGCTTTTCCCAAGAGAAGCTAATGCCGCTGGAGTGACAGGATGGGTAAAGCGAGCAAGTTAACAGTGTTCATGCACAGTACACAGATCGACAGGGAAGTACATCATTGGTCCATAGTGCTCCAGTTGGACTATCTGCTGTTGACATGGTTGATCTGTGTTGACAAAGACCTGGAAACAACATCTTCCAGTACTCTTTCTAGTTGCTGGATTAACACTCGTCTTTTAAACCTGGGGGCAAAGTGAACATTAGAATCAGAACTTGAAGTCTACTACAAGACCATTGGCACATCAGGTACATATCAATCACAGCTCCCATTAGTTTAAATCATGAACTCCTTATGTCCCATTTTCCACCACTGAATGAAATACATTGGTAGAAACAGCATCCCATAATGAGCATAAAGCTGGTGTAATGTGGAAAAAATATAAGGCATGGATTCCCTGAGAATGGGTCAAGCTATTTATCAGACACCCAAGAGCAAGCTGCTTAAAGCTGGGTGTAACACTTGCCCATTTTCCTCTTCCCTCCTCAGTATCCAAGGACCGAAACATACCTTCCAGGTGAAGCAGCACTTTACCTGCACTTCCCACAATCTAGTCTACTGCATTCACTACTCACAATGTGGTCTCCTCTACACTGGGGCAATGGAACGTAGACTGGGTGACCGCTTTGCAGTACATCTACGTTCACCAGCAGAAAAGATCCTGAGCTTCCAGTTGCCTGCCACTTGAACACACCATCCTGTTTCCATCCCAACATCTCTATCTCAGGCTTGCTGCAGTGTTCAAAGTTTGTGCGAAGATTTGTAGCTCGGGTGCTCGTTGTTGTGGTTCTGTTCGCCGAGCTGGAAGTTTTTGTTGCAAACGTTTCGTCCCCTGGCTAGGCGACATCATCAGTGCTTGGGAGCCTCCTGCGAAGCGCTTCTTTGATGTTTCCTCCGGTGTTTATAGTGGTCTGTCCCTGCCGCTTCCGGTTGTCAGTTTCAGCCCAGCTATCCTTATTAGCCACACACGCAGACAACAAGCAACATGAATTCGACTGGGACAACACTACTATCATAGGGCAAGCCAGACAGAACAGCCAGGGAATTCCTAGAGGCATGGCATTCATCCACAAACTCCATCAACAAACACATCGACCTGGACCCAATATACCAACCACTACAGCGGACAGCTGAAACTGACAACCGGAAGCGGCAGGGACAGACCACTATAAACACCGGAGGAAACATCAAAGAAGCGCTTCGCAGGAGGCTCCCAAGCACTGATGATGTCGCCTAGCCAGGGGACGAAACGTTTGCAACAAAAACTTCCAGCTCAGCGAACAGAACCACAACAACATTGCTGCAGTGTCCCACTAAAACTCAGTGCAAGCTGGAAGAACAGGACCTCATTTTCCGATTGGGGGCCCTGCAGCCCTCTGGACTCAGTATCAAGTTCAATAACCTTAGGGCCCGAACTTTCCCATGTCCCAACCTCCAACTCTACAAACCAGGCCTTGTTATCACACAATCTGCCATTACACATTACCTATTGATAGCCACTAACAGTCCCCATTAAAAACTATTCACTTTCCCAGCCAGACTGTTATCCATTCCTTTGTCTATCGAACTGTTGTGTCGCTCTTTGGGCTTTATCCCCACCTGTCATTTACTCCTTACCTCCTCCCCCCCACCCTATGTTGTGCATACAAACCAACATTTTCCTAGCTACCATCTGTTCTGAGGAAGGGTCACTGTACCTGAAAAGTTAAAACTCATTTCTCTTGACAGATGCTGTCAGACCTGAGCATTTCCATCAATTTCTGTTTTTGATACTGCAGCTTAGGCCTTATTATTTGGGATATAAAATACAAAAAGGAGGTCATGTCATATTTGTATGGAACACTGGTTCAGCCTCAACTGCATCTCCACTTTAGGAGGGATATGATGGCATCAGAGATGGTGCAGAAAAGATTCACAAGAATGATTCCAAGGATGAAGGACATCAGTTTTGTAGACAGATTTAAGTTGTTTTGTTCCCCTTGGAGAAGGTTAAGAGGAGCTTTGATAGAAGTTTTCAAAATCCTGAGGGACTTGGATTGAGTAGATAGAAAAACCCTAAGATACAGAAGTGTAATTAGGTCATTAAGCCCAAAGAGTCTGCTCTGCCACGCCACTCAAACTTAGCAGACATGTTACTCAACCCCATTTTCTTGTCATTTTCCCCTTAACGCCTGACCCCTCACCGATCAACAACTTCTCTATCTGTCTTAAACACAGTCAATAACTTGTCCTCCACAGCCCTCTGTGGCAATGAGTTCCACAGATTCACAACCCTCTGGCTGAAGAAAGTCCTCCACATCTGAGTTGTAAAAGGCCAGCTCTTCACTCGGAGGCTGTGCCCTTGGGGCCGAGTCTCTCCTACTAATGAAAATATCTTCTCCACATCCACCATATCCAGACCTCTCTGTATCCTGTAAGTTTCAGTCAGATTCCACCTTAGTCCCCTCACCCTTCAAAACTCGAGTACAGATTCAGATTCCTCAACTGCTCCTCATTTGACAAGCCATTCATCCCTGGAATCATTCTTGTAAGCCTTCTCTAGATCGCCTCCAAGGCCAGCACATCCTTCCTTAAATACGGGGCCTAAAACTGATCACAATATTCCAAATATGGTCTGATCAGAGCCTTACAGAGCCTCCGCAGTAGATCCCTGCTCTTGTACTGTAGCCGTCTTGAGATGAATGCTAACATTGCATTTGCCCTTCAAACTGCCAACTGCATGTTAATCTTAAGAGAATTCTGAACTCCCAAGTCCCTTTGTGCTTCAGACTTTCAAAGCCGTTCCCCGTTTATAAAATAGTCTACGCCTCTATTCTTTATACCAATGTGTATTACCTGATGCGTCCCCATTTTGTATTCCATCGGTCACTTCTTTTCCTGCTGCCTGGCCTGTCCAAATCCTTCTGCAGCTTCCCTGTTCCCTCAACACTACCTGCTGCTTCACTATCTTTGTGTCATCTGCAAGCTTAGCAACAATGTCCTCAGGTTCCTTCCTCTAGATCGATAATGCATTAAGTGAATAGTTGTGGTCTCAAAATGGACCTCTGTAGAATTCCACTCGTTACCAGGTGCCATCTTGAAAAAGACCCATTGGAGCAGCAAGGTGGCACAGTGATTGGCACTGCTGCCTCACAGAGCCAGGGACCCGGGTTCAATTCCACCTTCGGACAACTATCTGTTTAGAGTTTACATGTTCTCCCCATGTCTGCATGGGTTTCTTCTGGATGCCCCAGTTTCCTCCCACAGCCCAAAGACATGCAGGCTAGGTGAATTAACCATGGGAAATGCAGGGTTACAGGGACAGAATAGGGGGGGGGGGGGGGGGGTGGGTCTGATTGGAATTCTCTTCAGAGGGTCAGTGTAGACTTGACAGGCCAAATGAGGATCTTCCACACTATGGGGATTCTTTGATTCTACAATCCCTACTCTATGCCTGCTGCCAGTCAGCCAATCCTCTATCCATTCGAGGACATCGCTACGAACATCATGGGCTCTAATCTTGTTTAGCAGCCTATTGTGCGGTGCTTTGTTAAAGGCCACCTGGAAATCCAAATAGATCATGTCCACTGGCTCTCCTTTGTCTAACTTGTTTGTTACTTCCTCAAAGAATTCTATCAGATTTGTCAGGCATGACCTCCCCTTGATGAAGCCGTGCTGATTCAGCCCTATTTTACTATGCATTTCCAAATACTCCACAATCTCATCCTTAATAACGGATCTTAAAAGCTTACCAACGACCAAGGTCAGGCTAATCGGCCTTTGGGTTCCTATCTCTGCCTCCCTTTTTTAAACAGGGGTGTTACGTTAGTCATTTTCCAATCCTCTGGGACCCTCTCTGACCCCAGTGATTCCTGAAAGATCACCACCAATACTTTGACAATCTCTTCAGCTATCTCCTTCAGAACTCTGGGGCTTTGTCCATCTGGTCTGGATGATTTATCCACCTTCCCCAGCACCTTCTCCTTAGTAAAACTGAAAGAACTTCAGATGCTGTAATTCAGAAACAAAAAAAGAAATTGCTGGAAAAGCTCAGTCGGTCCAGCAGCATCTGTGGAAAGAAATCAGAGTTAATGTTTCGGGTTAAGTGACCCTTCCTCAGAACTGACCAAGTCAGGATGGATCACTCAACCCAAAACATTATTTCAGATTTTTCTCCACAGATGCTGCTAGATCTGCTGAGCTTTACCAGCATTTTCTGTTTTCGTACCTTCTCCTTATAGGTAGTAACTACACTCATCTCTACCCAACTCTCTCAAAGTTCTGGTGTCTTTCACCATGAAAGCTGATGCAAAGCATCCATGCAGTTCCTCTGTCATTTCTTTGTTCCCAATTACTACTTCTCCAGTCTCATTTTTCCGCTGTCCAATGTCCACTCCTTTACTTCTCTTACCTTTTGGATAGCTACAATAACTCTTGCAGTCTTCTTTTATATTACTAGCTGCCATATTTGAAATGTGGAGCTTATTCAAGAAACAGTTACTGCATGTCCTTGATAAGTATGTACCTGTCAGGTAGGGATGAAGTAGTTGAGTGAGGGGCCTTTCATTTGTCAAGGAAGTTGAATCTCTTGTCAAGAGGAAGAAGATGGTTTATGTTAAGATGAGACGTGGTGGCTCAGTTAGGGCGCCTGAGAGTTACAAGTTAGCCAGGAAAGACCTAAAAAGAGAGCTAAGAGCCAGGAGAGAAGTCGTTGGCAGATAGGATCAAGGAAATTCCTAAGGCTTTCTATAAGTACGTCAGGAATAAAAGAATGATTAGAGAAAGATTAGGGGCCAATCAAGGATAGTAGTAGGAAGTTGTGCGTGAAGTCAGGGATGATAGGGGAAGCACTAAATGAATATTTTTCATCAGTATTCACACTGGAAAAAGACAATGTTGTCGAGGAGAATACTGAGATACAGGTTATTAGACTAGATGGGATTGAGGTGCACAAGGAAGAGGTGTTAGCAATTCTGGAAAGTGTGAAATTAGATAAGTCCCCTGGGCTAGATGGGATTTATCCTAGGATTCTCTGAGAAGCCAGGGAAGAGACTGCAGAGCCTTTGGCTTTGATCTTTATGTCGTCATTGTCTGCAGGAGTACTGCCAGAAGACTGGAGGATAGCAAATATTGTTCCCTTGTTCAAGAAGGGGAGTACAGACAAACCTGGTAATTATGGATCTGTGAGCCTTACTTCAGTTGTGGGTAAAGTGTTGGAAAAGATAAGAGATAGAATTTATAATAATCTAGAGAGGAATAAGTTGATTAGGGATAGTCAACACGGTTTGGTGAAGGGTAGGTCGTGCCTCACAAACTTTATTTGAGAAGAAGGTGACCAAACAGGTGGATGAGGGTAAAGCAGTTGCTGTGGTGTATATGGATTTCAGTAAGGCATTTTAAAAAGGTTCCCCATGGTAGGCTATTGCACAAAATTCAGAGGCATGGGATTGAGGGTAATTTAGCAGTTTGGATCAGAAATTGGCTAGCTGAAAGAAGACAGAGGGTGGTGATTGATGGGAAATGGTCATCCTGGAGTTCAGTTACTAGTGGTGTACCACAAGGACCTGTTTTGAGGCCACTGCTGTTTGTCATTTTTATAAATGACCTGGATAAGGATATGGAAGAATGGATCAGTAAATTTGCGGATGACACTAGGTCAGTAGAGTTGTGGATAGTGCTGAAGGGTGTTGTAGGTACAGAGGGAAATAGATATGCTGCAGAGCTGGGCTGAGAGGTGACAAATGGAGTTTAATATGGAAAGGTGTGAGGGGATTCACTTTGGAAGACTACTGGGCTAATGGTAAGATTCTTGGCAGTGTAGATGAGCAGAGAGATCTCAGTGTCCATGTGCATATATCCCTGAAAGTTGCCACCCAGGGTGATAGGGTTGTTAAGGCGGCATAAAAGTTGGCTTTAATTGGTAGAAGGATTGAGTTTCAGAGCCATGTGATCATTCTGTAGCTGTACAAAACTCTGATGTGGTTGCACTTGGAGTATTGCATACAGTTCTAGTCACTAAATTATAGGAAGTACGTGGAAGCTTTGGAAAGGGTTCAAAGGAATGTTGCCTGGTATGGATGGAAGGTCTTATGAGGAAAGGCTGAGGGACTTGAGGCTGTTTTCATTAGAGAAGAAGTTTGAGAGGTGACTTAATTGAGACATATAAGATAATCAGAGGGTTAGATAGGGTGGACAGTGAGAGCCTTTTTCCTCAGATGGCATTGGCTAGCATTAGGGGACACAGCTTTAAATTGAGGGGTGATAGATATGGGACAGATGTCAGAGATAGCTTCTTTACTCAGAGTAATAGGGGTGGGGAATGGCCTGCCTGCAACAGTTGTAGACTCGCCAACTTTAAGGGCATTTAAGTGGTCACTGGATAGATATAAGGATAAATATGGAATAGTGTAGATTAGATGGGCTTCAATTGGTTTCACAGATCAATGCAGTATAGAGGGCCACTGCTCTGTAATGTTCTATTCCATCCTCTCCCCTCATATTGCTTTTTCAATTATCCTTTGCTGGTTTTAAAAGGGTACCCAGTCCTCTGGCTTCCCACTAATTGTCACCCAATTGTGTGCTTTTTCTTTTGTTTTTATGCTGTCCCTGACTTCCCTTGTCAGCCATAATTGCCTCATCCTCCCCTTAGTATGTTTCTTCTTCCTTGGGATGAATTTCTGCTGTGCCTCCTGAATTATTCCCAGAAATTCCTGCCATTGCTGCTCCACCATCTTCCCTGCTAAGCTTCCCTTCCAAGAAACTTTGCCCAGCTCATCCCTCATGTCTTTGTAGTTACCTTTACTCAATTGTAACATCATTACATCTTATTCCTCTCAAACTGCAGGGTGAATTCTATTATATTATGATCACTGCTCTGGGGGTTCCTTCTACCATAAGCTCCTTAATCAAGTCTATCTCATTACACATCACTAAATCTAGAATTCTCTCTTGTGGACTTTACCACAAGTTGTTCCAAAAAAAAAACCCATTTTGTAGCGATTCCACGATTTTGTTTTCTTGAGATCCGCCATCAACCTGATTTTCCCAGTCTACCTGCATGTTGAAGTCCCTTGTGATTATTGTAATAGTGCCTTTCTTATGTGCCTTTTCCATCTCTTGATTTTATATTCTTCCCCACATCATGATTACTGTCAGGATGCCTGTCCGTAACTCCTATCAGGGTCTTTTTAACCCTTTGTGGTTTCTCAACTCACCACATTCTAACTTTACATATATCACTAAGAATATCCACTTTGGTGGAAGGACTGAGAACACAACAGCACAGAATCAAAATAATTGGCAAAAGCAATGTGGACTTGAGGTGAAACTTCTTCATGCAGCAAGTGATTAGAATCTGCCTGATTGTGTGGTAGAGACAGATTTATCAAGATATTCAAGAGAAATTATATTCTTATCTCAAAAGGAAGAATTTTAATGGAGAGAAGGAAGGGAACTGGCATAAGGTGCAGTGCTCCTTTGGACAGCCAGCACAGACAAAATGGGCCAAATGGCCTCTTTCAGTGCTCTATCTGCTCTTTGACTTCATGCATTTTCACTGTTGAGTTCCTTCCCAGAAAAAATTCATCAAGCACCATTGTATACTCTTCAATATTCTTCAGCTTCTAGTGTGTGAGCATCACAACAAAAGCTGAAGTGGGTACTGCAGATGCTAGAGATTAGAGTCTAGATTAGAGTGGTGCTAGAAAAGCACAGCAGTCAGGCAGCATCCAATAAGCAGGAAAATCAACGTTTCGGGCAGAAAAATTGATGATTCCTGATAAAGGGCTTTTGCCCAAAATGGTGATTTTCCTGCTCCTTGGATGCTGCCTGACTGCTGTGCTTTTCTAGCACCACTCTAATCACAACATAAGCCCCGTTTGTTGCCCATTTCATGTCTACTTCAAGTGGTGATCAGTGTTCCAATGACATTGCAGTATGTGTGCAAAGGGGGTTGCTTTACTCTTGTCCCTTTTTAAAGGTTGTAATTCTACAATGTCACTTCCCTGCAGAAGACATTTGTGGTTTGCTGAATTTTAACGCTGACTCCAACAGATGAGACAATTCAGTTTGTGCCACACTGGGATTAATATCAATGAAGTATGAATGAATCAATATCAATAATCCAATGGGATTAATGTCATTACCTTTGCTAAGCACCCTAATTGACATTTACATTATTTATTGTATTGCTCAGAAGTTCACGCAGAATAAGTTTCTTTACAAGTCACTGGTGCTAAAGATCAGTGATGGCCAATTGGTATTTTAAGTTACAAGGTCAATGTCAATGCGACTCAAGGATAAATAAGCACATACCTGGCAGCTTCTTTGATAGTATTCTGAATAAAATTCCTCTGAATTTCTAAAGGTCCTTGTATATCCTCCAGTAACCTGAAGAGCCTGTCATAATCTGAAATTGAAAGACAGTGAATAACTTCACATGGTGAAGGCATGTGTTTTTCTGTGAAAAGAAAACGCTACAAAATTCAACACAATTTCAGCCAAAGGCATTGGGGTCACGAACACAAAGATTAACATCATACAGAAATAATAACAACTTGATTATGGTGTTATTTATTACAAAGTTTAATTTGTCCTGTTAAGATCAGTCTCTGTGCAATAAGCACAATTTTCTGTCATGGGTAAATGTTGGAAGTTCTTGTTAATAAAGTTATCGCAAGACACTTAGTTAAGTTCAAGGTAATAGGCAGAGTCAGGATGTTTGTGTGAAAGAGAAATCATATTTGACGAGTCTAATCAAGTTCTTTGAAGTTAAAAATCACACAACATCAGGCCATAGTCCTCGATTGAGGTTTGTTAATTATATCATTGCATCACACTGTAATCTTTTGCTCTAAATTCTGTGTCTTATGGTCCTACTCCACAACCACCTGATGAAGGAGCAGCGCTCTGAGCGCTTCCAAATAAACCTGTTGGACTATAACCTGGTGTTGTGTGATTTTTAACTTTGTACACTGCAGTCCAACACTGATTCCTCCACATCAAGTTATTTGAGGATGTATTAGCACTGTGAACAAAGGAAAACCAGGGACTGTATCGTACTTGGATTTCCAGAAGACATTTGATAATGTTCAAACAACAAAAACTTATGGTCTGGGGGATAACATTTTGACATGGACAGACTATCAGCTGGCTGATAGCAAGCTAAGAGTGGGTGCAAATGGGTCTTTTGATCAGATTGGCAAAATGTAACAAATGGTGTGCTAAAGGGATCAACACTGGGACCTCAACTGTGAATAATTTACATAAATTACTTGGATGAATAGATAAAAGGTATGGTAACTCAATTTCCGACAACACAAGATAGGTAAGAAAGTAAGTTGTGGAAAGGACATAATCTAATTTTGTCCTTTTTGTCACTACCTTGAGTGGGCAAAGATATTGTAAGTGGAGCATGATACAGCAAAAACGTAAAATTGTCCATATTAGCAGGAAGAATATAAAAAGCATATTATCTGAATAACTGGAGACTGAAGATGTCTGAGATACAGAAGGATCTGAGTGACCTCGTCCATGAATCATAAAAAGTTTGGGGTAGAGCAAGTAATTAGGAAAGCTAATAGAATGTTATCATTTGTTGTGAGAAAATTGAATACAGAAGTAGGGAGAATATGCTTCATAGCTCATAGAATCCCTCCAATTATACAGGGCACTGAAAAATACAGACAGAATTGGACAGAATGGGTTTAGAAAAGGGAAATTGTGCCTGACAAGGCTAGTAGAATTTTTCAAGGATGTCATTAGTAGAGCTGTAAGGGAAAACCAGTGGATGTAGTTTACCTGGAGTTTCAGAAGGCAATTTATAAGATCCCACGTGAAAGATTATCACACAATTAAAGCACATTGTGGGTGTAATACTGACAAGGAACTGAGAATTGCATGCACACAGAACAGAATGAGTAAGAATATATGGGTCACTTTGAGTGATTGGCAGTGACTAGTTGGATACTGGAGGGACCGGTGCTTGGACTCCAGCTATTCACAATAGATTAGATTAGATTACTTACAGTGTGGAAACAGGCCCTTCAGCTCAACAAGTCCACACTGACCCTCTGAAGAGCAACCCACCCTTACATTTACCCCTTCACCAAACACTACGGGCAATTTAGCATGGCCAATTCACCTAACCTGCACATTTTTGGACTGTGGGAGGAAACCGGAGCACCCGGAGGAAACCCACACAGACACAGGGAGAATGTGTAAACTCCACACAGACAGTTGCCTGAGGTGGGAATTGAACCCGGGTCTCTGACGCTGTGAGGCAGCAGTGCTAACCACTGTCACCCTAAATTAATTAATTAATAATATTAATTAATTTAGATATTATTAATTTAGATGAAGGAACTAAACGTAATATCTCCAAATTTGCAGATGACAAAGGTGGATGGAAGGGTGAATTATGAGAATGCAGCAGAGATACTGTGGTGTGATTTGGACAAGTTGAGTGAGTGGGCAGAAGCATGGCAGATGAAGTATTATGTGGATAAATGTTACTTTATCTATTTTGTACCAAAAATAGGAAGATGGATTTTTATCTAAATGACCACAGACTAGGAAAGGGGGAGGAGCAATGAGAACTGGGTGTCTCATACACTAACTGCTGAAAGTTAAGCAGGTGAAGAAAGTTGGCCTTCCTAGCGAGGGGATTCCAGTACAGCAGCAGGAAAGTCTTGATGCAACTGTATAGGGCATTGAGAGTTGAAAGATGTGCAGGTTAGGTGGACTGGCTATACTAAATTGTCCAGCGGAGATTCACACTGATGATCCCTGGAATGGTAGGCCTAACATAGAATGAACAGCTGAGGATCCTGGGATTGTATTCATTAGAGTTTAGAAGGTTGATAGGAGATCTAATAGAAACTTACAAGATAATGCATGGCTTAGAAAAGGTGGACTCTGGGAATTTGTGACTAGGACCTGTGGGTATAGCCTTAGAATTAGGGGGTGTCAATTTAGAACAGAAATGAGGAGACATTTCTTCAGCCAGAGAGTGGTGGGCCTGTGGAATTCACTGCCATGGAGCGCAGTGGAGGCCGGGACTTTAAACGTCTTCAAGGCAGAGACTGATAAATTCTTAATCTCGCAAGGAATTAAGGGATATGGAGAGAGTGTGGGTAAGTGGAGTTGAAAATGCCCATCAGCCATGATAAAATGGTGGAGTGGACTCGATGGGCCAAATGGCCTTAGTTCCACTCCTATGTCTTCTGGTCTTAAATTGCCCATAATGTCCAGGGATGGGCAGGCGTAGGTGGATTAGCCATGGGAAATGCAGAGTTACAGGGATAGGGAAGGAGGGTGGGTCGGAGTTGGGCATCTTTCAGAATGTTGATGTGGACTCAATGGGCCTAATGGCCTGCTCCCACACTGTAGGAATGCTATGATTCGATCTGTGGAGTACTGTGTGCAGTTTTGGTCTTCTCATCTGAAGGAGGATGTTCTGGCTGTGGACAGAGTGCAGTGAAGGCTTACCAGACTGAATCCTGGAATGGCAGGATGGACATATGAACAGAGACTGGATTGGTTAGGGCTGTATTCACTGGAGTTTAGAAGAATGAGGGGGGATCTAATAGAAACCTATGAAATTCTAACAGGATTAGACAGGGTAAACGCATGAAGGATATTCCTGATGAATGGGGAGTTCAGAACTAGGGGGGTCACAGTTTAAGGAAATACTGTAGGCTATTTATAACTGAGATGAGGAAAAATGTCTTCACCCAGAAAGTGGTGAGCCTGTGGAATTCTCTGCCACAGAATGCTGCTGAGGCCACAACACTGAATACTTTCCAGAAGGAGATAAATATTGTACTTCAGGCTAAAGGGTTCACAGAGGTATGGGGAGAAAGTAGGAACAGTGTACAGAATTGGATGACCAGCCAGCATCATATTGAATGGTGGAGCTGGTCAAAGAGCTGGCCATCTACGCCTGCACTGACTTTCTGTTTCTAGAAGGGCACTGTTCACAGGGACATGGGTGTAATACATTCAGACAGAAATAGTGTCTACGGGTTACAGCATCTCTCTGGTCCCTAAAGACATATGATTTAATTTCTGTTATTTTTGTCTGATAAATGCAACCCCAACATATTTCTCATGCTTATTTTGATTCTGTTAGCTTAAAATTTACTTTGGTATAATTGTGGCTTCAGAATACACTGCTTGAACTGACTGCCCTTGCATTCTCTAACAGGAAGGATTAGGGAAAACCTAAAAGCATTCTATACTTAAATGAGGATTAAGAGAATGATCAGAGAGCGGGTAGGGCTGATCAGGGACAGTGGAGTGAACTTGTGCCTGGAGTCTGAAGAAGTAGGGGAGGCCCGAAATGAGTTTTTTGCTTCAGTATTCACTAGAGAGAGGGACCTTGTTGATAGTGAGAACACCATGGACCAGGTTAATAGACTTGAACCAGATTGAAATGAAGAAAGTGAATGTGCTAGAAATTCTGGGAAGCATCAAGATAAATAATCCCCCAGGGCTGGACCAGATATATCCAAAGTTACTATGGGAAGCGAGGAATGAGATTGATGAGCATCTTGCGATGATCTTTCGATCCTCACTCTCCACGGGAGTAGTACCGGATGACTGGAAGGTGGCGAAAGTTGTTCCTCTGTTCTCGAAAGGGAACAGGGAAATTCTTGACAATTACAGATCAGTCAGTCTTACATCTGTGGTAAGCAAGTTACTGGAAAGGATTTTGAGAGATAGGATTAATGACTATTTGGAAAAACAGTTTGCTTATGCCTCAAGTCTTATCGAGTTCTTTAAGGATGTGACGAGACAAGTTATAGTCATAGTCATAGTCATAGAGATGTACAGCATGGACACAGACCCTTTGGTCCAACCCGTCCATGCCGACCAGGTATCCCAACCCAATCTAGTCCCACCTGCCAGCACCCGGCCCATATCCCTCCAAACCCTTCCCATTCATATACCCATCCAAATGCCTCTTAAATGTTGCAATTGTACCAGCCTCCACCACTTCCTCTGGCAGCTCATTCCATACACGTACCACCCTCTGTGTGGAAAAAGTTGCCCCATAGGTCTCTTTTATATCTTTCCCCTCTCACCCTAAACCGGTCACAGCATCTCTCTGGTCCCTAAGGACATATGATTTAATTTCTGTTATTTTTGTCTGATAAATGCAACCCCAACATATTTCTCATGCTTATGCCTCAAGTCTTATCGAGTTCTTTAAGGATGTGACGAGACAAGTTATAGAGTCATAGTCATAGAGATGTACAGCATGGAAACAGACCCTTTGGTCCAACCTGTCCATGCCGACCAGGTATCCCAACCCAATCTAGTCCCACCTGCCAGCACCCGGCCCATATCATATCCAAATGCCTCTTAAATGTTGCAATTGTACCAGCCTCCACCACTTCCTCTGGCAGCTCATTCCATACACGTACCATCCTGTGTGAAAAAGTTGCCCCTTAGGTCTCTTTTATATCTTTCCCCTCTCACCCTAAACCTATGCTCTCTAGTTCTGGACTCCCCAACCCCAGGGAAGAGACTTTGTCTATTTATCCTAGTTGACGAAGTCAAGCAATGGATGTGGTGAATACGGATTTCAGTAAGGCATTTGATAAGGTTCCCCACAGTAGGTTCATTCAGAAAGTTAGGAGGTATGGGATACAGGGAAATTTGGCTGTCTGGATACAGAATTGGCTGGCCGAAAGACGACAGTGAGTGGTAGTGGATGGAAAGTATTCCACCTGAAAGTCAGTGACCAGTGGTGTTCTGCAGGGATCTGTTCTTGGCCCTCTGCTGTTTGTAGTTTTTAATAAATGACTTGGATGAAGAAGTGGAAGGGTGGGTTAGTAAGTTTGCCGGGGGTGTTGTAGACAGTGTCGAGGGCTGTTGCAGGCTACAAGACATTGACAGGATGCAGAGCTGGACTGAGAAGTGGCAGATGGAGTTCAACCTGGATAAATTGTAGGAAGGATGTAGATACTGTAGAGAGAGTGCAGAGGACATTTACCAGAATGTTGCCTGGATTGGAGGGCTTGTCTTATGAAGAGAGGTTGAGTGAGCCGGGCTTTTTTGGAGAGAAGGAAGAGGGGTGACTTGATAGAGGTGTACAAGGTAATGACAGGCATAGAGTAGATAGCCAGAGACTTTTCCCCAGAGCAGAAATGACTGTAACAAGGGGTCATAATTTTAAGGTGACTGGAGGAAGTTATAGGGGAGATGTCAGAGGTAGTTTTTTATGCAGAGAAGTGTGTGTGAGAAATACACTGCCAGCGATGACAGTAGAGTCAGAAACATTAGGGATATTTAAGTGACTGCTGGACAAGCACATGGACAGCAGTAAATTGAGGAGTGTGTAGGTTAGGTTGATCTTAGATTAAGATAAATGCTCAGCAGAACATCATGGACCGAAGGACCTGTACTGTGCTGTACTGCTCTGTTATTAAAATCTCTCCCTCACCCCAATCACAACTCCCTTGGAATGAATAGAAGCAAGTGATGCTAGTCAACAGCTTTTGGAACAGATCTGTCTATAGCATTACTAATGACTACAAGAAAGACCCTTACTTCGACCAGGTTTGCGAATCTCCTTCATGACTCTAATCCTGAGTTCAGCATTGTTACCCTCCACCACTGGGTGAACTTGCAATCTGTCAGACACAGCAAAGGATAAGCCTGGATTGTTTTCTACTGCCACATCTGTTTCATCATCAGTCTCAGATGGGCTCTCCACCGAGTCTCTCATAACTGTATCTGTCCCAAGCTTATGATCAAGTACATCCTCAGCCACATGATTGAGCTCAGAGACAGCCTGAAAGTCACTGGGCAACAGGTTTTCCATTGCAGGAGAGGATGTTGACGCAGGTCCCTCTGTTGGAGACGTTACTGGGACATCTTCAGCTAATCTCTCTGATGGTTGCCAGTCATCCATCCTCTTCTCTCCACTCACATCGACCAATGGAATGCTATTCATATCTAAATGTGAAAGAAAAATAAAAGTAAAAGTTTTCAGCAGTTACTACAACAATAACAAAGTAAATAACACAAAAAAGCAACAGGCCCCTTCAGCTCACCATGATTCCATTCTAAACTAATCCCAACTGCCTGCACTTGGTCCATATCCCCCTATTCCCTGACTGTGTGTGTGTCTAAGTGCCTCTTAAATACTGCTATCATCTCTGCTTCTACCACCTTCTCTGGCAGCATGTTCCAGGCACCTACCACCCTCTGTATTAACAACTTTACTTGTAAATCTGCTTTCAACTTCTGTCGTCTCACCTTAAACCTATGCCTCCTGATGTTTCATTTTCATCCTGGGAAAAAGACTGACTATCTACCCCATCCATGCCTCTCACCATTTTATATATTTCTATCAGGTCCCTTCAGCCTCTGACTCTCTTGCAAAAACAAGCTGTCCAGCACCCACTTATAGCTAATACACACCAATCCAGGCAACATCCTAGTAAAACTCTTTTGCACCTTCTTCAAAGCCTCCACACTCTTCTGGTGGTGTGGTGACCAGAACTGCACACAGAACTCTATACGTTGTCTGAAGTTTTATACAGTTGTAAAATGACTTGTCAACTTTTATACTCAGTGCCCAAATTGATGAAGCAAGTACATCATTTTTTACCATCTCATCCATTTGGGTTGCTACTTTCAAGGAATTATGGACTTGCATCCCAAGATCCCTCTGTCTATCAATGCTAAGCATCCTGCCATTTACTGTATACTTTGCTGCTTCATTTGACCCTCAAAATACAGCACCTCACACCTGTCTGGATTAAACTCCATGAACCATCTCTCCATTCTCTAACAAGTCAGTATCCTGCTGTATCCTTTGATAACCTTCCTCATTATTCACTACCCCATTAAGCTTCCATCCAAATCATATGTATAATATATATGAACAAGAGGTCCCAGCACCGATCCTTGTGGAACACCACTGGTCACAGACCTCCAATCAAAAAGATGCGCCTCCACAGCTACCAGCTGTCTTCTATGGCCAAGCCAATTTTGTATCCAACTTACCATGGATCCCATGTGACTTAATCTTCTGGGCCAGCCTACCATGATGGATTTTGTCAAATGTTTTAGTAAAGTTCATGCAGACAAACTCCACTACTCTACATTCAAAGATCAGCTTTGTTACTTCCTCAATGTACTCGATTAAGTTTATGAGATAAGACCTGCCCTCACATAAAGCCATGCTGACTATCCCAAATGAAGTCCTGCTTTCACATTGAGACTACACAACGTGTGTTTTGCGATAACAAACCATGACAAATGGGACAGACGTTGAACTGATCTCGCAACCCAAGACTAGGCATCCATGAAGCACTATGCGCCATCAACAGCTACAGAATTTGCAACCTCATGGACCAGCATATCCCTCACTCAATCATTTCCATCAAATCAGGGCATCAACCCTGGATCAATGGAGGGAATGCATGGAGCAGCACCAGATATACCTAAAAAGGAGGTCTCAGCCTGGTGAAGCTGCCAAACAGCATGAGCAGCAAGTGAAAGACAGAGCTAAGCAATCCCACAACCAATAGATCAGATCTAAGCTCCAGCATATCAGTGCAAAAGATTTGCAGCAATCTTCAGCCATAAATATCCAGTTGATGATCCATCTTGGAATCTTCCAGTAGTCCCGAGCATCACAGAAACCAGTCTTCAGCCAATTTAATTAACTCCATGTGACAAGAAGAATCGGTTGGAGACACCGGATACCGCAAAGGCTATGGGCCCTGACAACATTCCAGCAACAGCACAGAAGACATGTGTTGCAGAATTTGTCGCTCCCCTAGCCAAGGTGTTCCAGTCCAGCTACAATACTACCATCGACTCACCAATGTAGAAAATTTAGATTTAGATTACTTACAGTATGGAAACAGGCCCTTCAGCCCAACAGGTCCACACCGACCCTCCAAAGAGCAACCCACCCAGACCCATTCCCCTACATTTACCACTTCACCTAACACTATGGGAAATTTAGCATGGCCAATTCACCTAACTTGCACATCTTTGGACTGTGGGAGGAAACCGGAGCACCCAGAGGAAACCCACACAGACACGGGGAGAATGTGCAAACTCCACACAGACGGTTGCCTGAGGCAGGAATTGAACCCGGGTCTCTGGCGCTGAGAGGCAGCAGTGCTAACCACTGTGCCACCCACTATTTTGCCCAGCTATTTCCTGCACACAAAAAGCAGGACAAATTCAACACAGCCAATTACCATCAGTCCACTGTCAATCATCAATCTACCATCAATCATCAGTAAAGTGATGGAAGGTTTCATCAATAGTGCTATCAAGCAGCAATAACTTGCTTACTGATGTCCAGTTTGGGTTTTGTCAGGGCCACTCAGACCTCATCACTACTTTAGTTCAAGCATGAAAAACAGCTGAAAAGAGCTGAGCAGAGAGTGACAGCCCTTGCCATCAAGACTACTTTCAACTGAGTGTATCAGCAAAGAACCCGAGGAAAACTAGAAACAATGGGAATCAGGGGCAAGTTCTTCACTGGTAGGAGTCATTCCTGGCACATAGGAAAAAGGTTGTGGTTGTAGAATGTCAAGTCCTCTCGGCTTCAGGACATCTCTGCAGGAGTTCCTCAGGGTAGTGTCCTAGGCTCAACCATCTTCAGCTGCTTCATCATTTGGACCTTCCCGCCACCCGAAGATCATAAATAGCGATGTTTGCTAATGATTCATAACGTTCAGCATCATTCACAACTCCTCAGATACTGAAGCAGACAATGTTGAAATGCAACAAGACCTGGACAATATTCAGCTTGGGCTGACAAGTAACATTCAAAGCACACAAATGCAAGGCAATAACCATCTCCACTAAGAAACAAATCTAAACACTGCCCTTTGACACTCAATGGTGTGATCATCACTGAATCCCCCACTATCAACCTCCTGGGGGTTACCAAAGGCCAGAAATGTAACTGGACTTACCATACAAACACAGTGACTGCAAAAGCAGGTCAGAGGCAAGGAATACTGAGGAGAGTAACTCACCTCCTGACTCCTCAAAGCCTATCCATCATCTTCAAGACACAACTGAAGAGTGTGATGGAATACTCCCCACTCCCCCTAATTTGGTGCAGCTCAAACAACACTCAAGAAGCTTGACACTATCCAGGATAAAGCAACCCACTTGATTGGCACCACATCCACAAGCATCACTCCTTCCAGCACCAATGCTCAGTAGTAGCAGTATTTACAGGATACACTGCAGAAATTCACGAAAGAATCTACGACAGCATCATCCAAGCCCATGACCACTTCCATGTAGACAGTCAAGGGCAGCAGACACATGGGATCATACCAATCTAGTCATTTAATATTTATTTATTCACTATGGGTCATGGGCTTCACTGGGCAATATTTATTGCCCATTCATAGTTGCCCTTGAGAAGGTGAGGGTGAGCTGCTTTCTTGAATATCTGCAGTCCCTGTGCTGTGGGTTGACCCACAATGGCATTAGGAAGGGAATTCCAGGATTTTGACCCAGCAACACTGAAGGAACAGCGATATCTTTCCAAGTCTGGATGGTGAGTGGCTTGGAAGGGAACTTGCAGGTGGTGATGTTACCATGTGTTTGCTACCTATTCCTTCTTGATAGAAGTGGCTGCAAGTTTGGAATGTGCTATACATAGCCTTGGTGAATTTCTGCAGTGCATGCTGTAGATACCAAGATACTGCTACTGAGCACTGATGGTAGAGTGATTGGATATTTGTAGATACAGTACCAAACATCCAGTACCTCCATCACTAGCATGTAAAATCTCATGATCTGTGAGAATCAAAGACGTTAATGGTGTAACGCTGTAATGATGGCAGCATCTTTACCTTTATGGACTGTGACATGCTTTACAATATTGGGCTGGGATTGAGCTCCTGGACTTGGAGATGAAGGAGGCCCCTTTCCTCCAGTGTGATTGATGATAGGTGGAGTCTGAGGTCGCCGTAGTAATGGTGACATACTACGCCTTCTCTTCAGTGATCCAGGTGTATTGCATTCGCCAGGCCGTTTCACCTTGTTCTGTGGTCCTGCCACAAACTCATCCGCCTCATCTATCATCATTCCCTGATTATACAAAAAACAAACACAAAAGAAGCATTATAACTCAAAACTTGGGAGAATTGTAAACTGTGAAAAGGACATGTGTAACTCCAAAAGGTCACTGACAACGTGAGGAAGTGGACAGATGTTTGGCAGGTGCAGAGAAATTTGAAGTAACGCATTTTGAAAGGAAGAACACTGACAGACAATATAAAATGAGGATATAATTCTAAAGGGGATGCAGAAGAAAAGGGACCTGGGCATATATATTCACAGATTATTGGAGATGACAGGAGAGGTGGAGAGAGGAGTTAATAAAGCATAAGGAGTATAAATGGAGGTGGCATTGACATTGTACTAGATACTGGTCATATTTTGTTTCTAATTTCCAGCATCCTTAGGTTTTTTTTTTAACCTATCAGATCTCAGCTGGAAAGTTAGCACCACAATACATGAAAGATGCGAATGCACCCGAAACAGTGCAAAAGAGATTTATAAGAATGATTCTAGGAATGAGAAACTTCAGTGATGAGGATAGATTAAATTAGGAGCTGTCCTCTTTGGGCAGAAGGTGGCTCAGAGATGTGATAGAGGTTTTCAAAATCATGAGCATCTGGACAGAGTAGATAGGGAAGAAGTTGTTCCTGTTTGTAAAAGGAAAGAACAGGAGGTCACAGGTTTAAAGTGATATGCAAAAGAAACAAGGGTGATAAAAGGAAAAAATGTTTCACTCAGCAAATAATTAGGGTATGGACTGCACTGCCCTGTCTGATAACATAGTGGAAGCAGATTCAATTCAGGCTTTCAAGAGGGCACTGGATAACTATTGGGTATAAATGGTGTGGAGGCGGTTGGGGAGAGAAAAAAAAACAAGAGCTGGCAGTAGGCAATGATGCTCGTTGGTTGAAGAGCCAGTGCAGATATACTGGAGCTACTGATCTCCTTCTGCACTGAAACAACTCTGATCAAAGGTGTTCAAATCCCCGTATCAAAATGATAAGTGGTCAGTTTGGTTTCTGCCCACTCTGCTGTAATGTGCTATTCTGCAGGCATTCATCAGAGGCCAAAGTGTAAGCGACAGCATTCTGAAAAGGCAGGGCAGCTCAAGCTTGATACAAAGTGTGAAAAAAAAAATGAACTGCATCTTTTAAATGTAAAATTTAAACATATCAGCCTGCAACCCCACTTATACTCACTGCCCTTCCATTCTGAATTCTATGCAGTCCCCACCCAATCCTTCCTTCCAGTTCACCAACCCAATGGAGCGGTTTCCAATCCATCGAATTTGTGCTCCAGTCTTCAACACCAACTGCTTACTCCTATTATGGCCATGCATTTGCTCACCATTTCTAATTCTTGCTCTGTTTTATAGGTCACCTTGAAATGTCTGTGATGTTAATGGTGCAGTGTAATTGTATGTTGTCCTAGACAGGTTATTAAAATGTTGCTGTCAGTCAAAACCAGTTAATATTTGATAGGTACGTACACACACTGCAGGCTACACCAGTGTCTGCAATGACAGTTCATGATCAACATTTCTCATCAGTTACATGTTCAGTGCCCACTCAGGCTTAAACACTCTATATGAGATCACTGCACTATAGCTTGAAATCCAATTTCATTGCCTACAAGGTTGCTCATCACGTGTACCGTCTAACACTGATAAAAACTCAAACTTGCAAAGTATCCTGCTGCTACAATGCTGCCAGCTACCTACTTTCTTGTCCTGCTTGAATGGATTGCCGAACGTATGGAGCCGTTTGGGTTGGTCTGGATCAATCTCACGAAGAGGCGATGGCATAAGTTTCAGGTATTCTTGATAATTACCCATCTGTGCCACAGGAATACTGTGCAGATAATCTGCAATGAAAGGAAAGCTGGGCATTAGCTCCAACAGATCTATGTTGTGCAATTATTACTTCACATGTCTGGTAGTTGCATGGAAAAACATTTAATAAGAGCAAAAGTTGAAATAAACACACAGCACTGGAGAAATTCAGCAAGATTGGCAGCATAGATGGACAAAGAGACATAGCTAATGTTTCAAGTACAGCATGAGACTTCTTCAGAACTGAAAAGTGATGGAAACAGGTTTGTCTTTATACTTTTGACAGAGGCAGAGCAAGAGGGTAGATGATATAGAGACCCAGTACAAAATATTGGGCCTCTACACCACCTGCATCTTGCTCCTCCTCTGCCTCCAAAACCCCTCAGTTCTGAAGAAGAGTTGCACAAGACTCGAGACATTAACTGTGCTTTCTCTCCACAGGTGCTGCCAGAACTGCTGAGTTTTTCCAGCATTCTTTGTTTTTATTTAATATTAATACTTTTGATACTAAGTAAAATAACAATCTGATTACTTTAAATAATTCATTCATTTTCAGGTCTTGGGAATTTTATTAGAACAGCACTAGAGATGATGAGATGTGTGTGTAAGCGTATAGGCATATTTACAAGTGTGTGCATGAGGTGTGTGTGCACATGTTTCATAAAAAAAACTTGAAATTTTTTTTAAAATCTGGAATTAAAATTCTGACGACAACCATGAAAGCACTGCTAGTTGTTGTAAAAACCAATCTAGTTTATTCAGTCCTTTATGGGTAGAAATCTACCACCCTACCCTGGTTTACCGACACGTAACTCCATACCCACAACAATGAGATGGTTGGCACTTAACTGCCCAGTGAGCCACTCAGTTGTGTCAAATTGCTAAAATGTCTCGAAGGCAAAAGCGGAGTAAGAGGTAAGCTTGCACTAGAGAATGAGGTGTACCTACACCAAATGGATCTTTTCAAGGTCAACTAGGGATGAGTATTAAATGGTGGCTCAGCAAAGTCCACATTCCAGAAATGAACGAATGGTCAGAGATGCCCTCATTCACAGAAATTGTGACAAGTTTGGCTTCTTATCCTTCACATCTCCAGCACAAGATGATCATCAAAAGTTTTCTTTGCCATTAGCTGATATGGAAAATTGAATATATCTGCTGCCATGCATTTGCAACGTTATGCCAATCTCATTCAACTTACCTTCATCCTGCCCACGGATCAGTTTCTGTGTTGTTTTCAGCAGATTTGATCTCATTCTTGTTAATTGGTCTAACAAGCTCCGGCGAGGAATATCATAGGCATTCCTATAAGTCTGAGGCTTAACATCCTAGTTTTAAAGATAAAGTAATTTTAAAATTGCACTTTCTTGGCAAGAAATCCAAAATACATGAAGAAATGCTAGCATATTTCATTGGACTCGCAATCCAGAAGCACAAGCTAATTAATGCTCTGGAGACACGAGTTCAAATCCCTCCCTGGCAGTGGGTTGAACTTAAATCAATGCATAAATCTAGAAGTGAGAGATATCCTCAGTAATGGTGACCATGAACCTATCATTAGTTGTTGCAAAAACAGATCTGTTGCCCTAACTGAAGTAATGAGAATGAAATCTGCTATTTGTTTCTGGTCTGGCCAACATGCCAAATCCACAATAATGTGACTGATTCTTAACTGCCACCTCAAATGGCAGGGCAAGCCACTCCAGTTCAAATAAGTTTAAAGATGCTCAATCGACAGAACTACTCAAGTACCCTTTCTCTTGCCTGAACAATCGGCACAGTTAGTGCCTTTGCTGTTTGAGTTCAAGTATTTCTGGACATCGGAGTGCATCTAAGAAAAATTAACAAAGAGCAAAATCCACAGATGACCTTAGGAACCTGTGTGGGAGAGCTCACAGCACAGGAACAGACAAGTGGAAGATTAGGGAAAATTTCCATGTTACTGATAATGATGTCTGCAGTGTGTTTGGTTGCGAATCCTATCAGATCACACAGATCAGTTGGAACGGCAGTTAGGCATTAAGAAATTTACAGGAGCTGGGGATGTGATGGATGGCAGTTACTGGAGGGGAAAAAAAACTGTAGATACAGTCAGGTAGATGGGTTACCGCCAGGAAAGGTAGGAAAGGGAGGCAAGGAGCTCAGATGTCTCCCATCTCAAACAAGTATGCAGTTTTTGAAAATGTAGCGGGTGATGAACTCTCAGGGGAATGTAGCATGAACAGTCAAGTTTCTGATACCAAGACTGGCTCTAATAAACAAGGGGTAGGTCAGGTCCCAAGTAATCGATGGTGACAGGGGACTCTCTAGTCAGAGGCACACACAGATGTTTCTGTGGCCAACAGCGTGAAATCAGACTGGTGTGTTGCCTCCCTGATGCCAGGGTCAAGGATATCTCTGAGACAGTGCGGAATATTCTCAAAGGGGAATGGGACCAGCAGGGACACATTGGCACTCAACATAGGAAGGAAAAAGGATGAGATTCTGAAGGGAGAATATAGGACGTAAGGCATGAATTTAAAAAGGTGGTCCACGAGAGTACCTGGATTACACACAGTGCTACGAGCTAGTGAGGGTAGGAATAGGAGGATAGGGCAGATGAGTGCGTGGTTGAGGAGTTGGTGCAGGGGAGAAGAATTCACATTTTTGGATCATTGAAATCTCTTCTGGGGTAGAAGTGACCTATAAGGAAGGAAGGATTGCACCTGAATTGGAAGGGGACTAATATACTGGTAGGGAGATTTGCTAGAGCTGCTTAGGAGGATTTAAGCTAATAAGGTGGTGTCGCTCCCAACAAACCTTCTATCTAAGCCTCCCAATGACTAACATTCTCCCTCCCTCCCTTCTATACAACAGGTATAGGCTCTGTGCCAGAGACCTGGGCCCCACTGCATACCCCTGGTAAGTCGTCCCCTCAACAGTATCCAAAACGGTATACATGTTTTTCAGGGGAATGACCACAGGGGATCCCTCTACTGAATGTGTTTTTCCCCCTTTGAACAGTCACCCAGCTTTCTTTGTGCCTAGGAGTAACTACTTCCCTGTAACTCTTATCTATGTGTAGGGAATGCTGAATAACTAGAGAATTTGAGGTTTTAGTTAAGAAAAAGAAGGAAGTATATGTCAGGTATAGACAGCAAGGATCGAGTCAACCCTGAGAAGAGCATAATGGCAGTAGGAGTATACTTAAGAGGAAAATCAGAAGGGAAGAAAGGGAACATGAGATAGCTTTGGTGCATAGGGTTAAGGAGAATCCAAAGAGATTTTATAAATACATTAAGACAAAAGGGTTACTAGGGAGACAATAGGACCCCTCAAAGATTAGCAAGGCATCCTATGTTGGGGAAATATTACAAGAGTATTTTGCATCACTGCTTACTGTGGAGAAGGACATGGAAAAACAAAATATGGGGAAATAGATTGTGACCTCTTGAAAAATGTCCATATTACAGAGGTGGTGGTGCTGGATGTCTTAAAATGCATAAAGGTGGATAAATCTCCAGGAGCTGATCAGGTGTATGGAATAAGCTACCAGAGGAAGTGGTGGAAGCTGGTACAAATTTGCCAAGAGGTGAGAGGGAGGAGCGGAGGACCGCTGGGAAGGTGAGTATAAAACAACATTTTTTGAACAGAGCGGAGAGGAAAGAGTGCGGAGAGAAACGAAGACTGCCGGGAAGATTTTAAGCTGGTGAAATCTAAACCCGAGACCCTACACCATAGGGCCTCCCTCCCACCCATTTCCTCTAACCTTACTAAGAGTCTGTAAACTCGGTAAGTTTTCAGGTTTTCTCACTTTTTTTTCTTTTCTTCTCTTCCTTGTTTAGTCCTGTGTGGGCTTTCAGAGCCGCAGGATATGGATGTTAGGGCAGTTGTATGTTCCTCTTGCACAACGTGGCAGGTGAGAGACAATTCACATGCCCCTGCCGACCACATCTGCGGTAAGTTCACCTAACTCAAGCTCCTCAAAAACAGAGTTAGGGAACTGGATGAACTACGGATCATCCGAGAGGCTGAGGGGGAAATTGAGAGGATGTACAGGGAGGTGGTCACTCTTCAGACACAGGATAAGGACAGCTGGGTTATAGTCAGGGAGAGGAAAGGGAACCGATGGTCAGAGCAGGAATCCCCTGTGGCCGTTCCCCTCAGCAATAAGTATACCGTTTTGGATACAGCTGGTGGGGATGGCCTACCAGGGGAAAGCCATAGATGTCAGGTCTCTGGCACTGAGCCACAGAATGGAAGGGGGAAAAATAGAAAAATGCTAGTGGTAGGGGACTCAATAGTTAGACGGATTGACAGGAGATCTTGTGGTCAGGAACGGGACTCCCGATAGGTATGGTGCCTCCCCGGTGCCAGGGTCTGGGATGTCGACGAACGGGTTTACAGGATTCTGAAGGGGAGAGCGAGCAGCCAGAAGTCGTGGTACATATTGGCACCAATAATATAGCCAGGAAAGGGATTGAGGATCTGAAAAGTGACCACAGAGAGTTAAGTTGGAAGCTGAAGAACAGGATGAGTAGAGTAGTGATCTCAGATTTGCTACCGGTGCCACGAGATAGTGAGATGAAGAACAGTCAGCGAATGCAGCTTAACACGTGGCTGCGAGGCTGGTGCAGGAGGGAGGGCTTCAGATACATAGACCACTGGGATACCTTCTGGGGAAGGTGGGACCTGTACATGAAGGACAGGTTGCACCTGAACTGGAGGGGCACAAATATCCTGGATGGGGGATTTGCTCGTGTGGTTCGGGAGGGTTTAAACTAGTTTGGCAGGGGGGGTGGGAATCAGAGCTACATATCTGAGAGGGGGGACAGTTGTAGATGGGGCAGTGACAGGATGTCGTGAATCTATCGGGAAGGTTCATTCCAAAAAGGAAGGAAGAAATATCCTAGGAGGAGGCATAGGTGGCCGTGGCTGACGAGGGAAGTTAAGAAACGCATAAAGTTAGAAGAGAAAAAGTATAACATAGCAAAGATAAGTGGGAAAACTGAGGACTGGGAAGCTTTTAAAGAACAACAGAGGATTACTAAGAAGGAAATACGCAGAGAAAAAATGAGGTACCAAGGTAAACTGGCCAATAATATAAAGGAGGATAGTAAATGTTTTTTTAGGTATGTGCAAGGCAAAAAAATGGTTAAGATTAAAATTGGGCCCTTGAAGACAGAAACAGGGGAATATATTACGGGGAACAAAGAAATGGTAGAAAAATTGAATTGGTACTTCAGATCTGTGTTCACTGGGGAAGACACAAGCAATCTCTCTGAGGTAACAGTGGCTGAAGGACCTGAACTGAAGGGAATTTATATTTGCCAGGATTTGGTGTTGGAGAGACTGTAAGATCTGAAGGTTGATAAGTCCCCGGGGCCTGTTTGTCTACATCCCAGGGTACTGAAGGAGGTGGCTCGAGAAATCGTGGATGCGTTAGTGTTTATTTTCCAGAATTCGATAGATTCGGGATCAGTTCCTGCGGATTGGAGGGTGGCTAATGTTGTACCACTTTTTAAGAAAGGTGGGAGAGAGAAAGCAGGAAATTATAGAGCAGTTAATCTGACCTCAGTGGTGGGAAAGATGCTGGAGTCTATTATAAAGGATGAAATTACGACACATCTGGATAGTAGTAACAGGATAGGTCAGAGTCAGCATGGATTTATGAAGGGGAAATCATACTTGACTAATCT
>NC_057733.1:5147943-5158239 GCF_004010195.1 Chiloscyllium plagiosum
AGAGGGGATCTGATTGAGACATAAGATTATTAAAGGATTGGACAGTCTGGAGGCAGGAAACATGTTTCCGCTGATGGGTGAGTGCTGAACCAGAGGACACAGCTTAAAAATATGGGGTAGGCCATTTAGGACAGAGATGAGGAGAAAGTTCTTCACCCAGAGAGTGGTGGCTGTGTGGAATGCTCTTCCCCAGAGGGCAGTGGAGGCCCAGTTTCTGGGTTCATTTAAGAAAGAGTTGGGTAGAGCTCTCAAGGATTGTGGAATCTAGGGTTATGGAGATAAGGCAGGAACAGGATACTGATTAAGGATGATCAGCCATGATCATATTGAATGGTGGTGCAGGCTCGAAGGGCAGAATGGCCTACTCCTGCGCCTATTGTTTCTCACTCTATGAAGCAAAGGAATCGGTTAAAGTGTGTCTGCTTTAACGCAAGGAGTGTCTGAAATAAGAGTGATGAACTTAGGGCATGAATCAGTACTTGAGGATATGATGCTGTGGCCGTAACAGAGACATGGGTTTCACAGGGGCAGGAATGGTGCTGGATGTTCGAGGGTTTAGAGCATTTAAAAAAAACAGGAATGAGAGCTTTGAGGAGCCGGGAAACAGTCTTGAACAGATCAAGATTGATGAAGTTGATGTGCTGGAAATTTTGGCAAACATTAAGATTGATAAGTCCCCAGGGACAGACCAGATTTATCCGAGGCTGCTTCGGGAAGTGAGAAAGGAGGTTGCTAAGCCGCTGGTGAGGATATTTGCTTCCTCACTCTCCACGGGAAGATTGGAAGGAGGCAAATGATGTTCCTCTTTTCAAGGGTAATAAGGGAATCCCTGGCAATTACAGACCAGTCAGTCTTACGTCTATGGTCAGCAAAGTTTTGGAAAAAATACTGAGGGATAGGATAGGATTTATGACTATTTGGCAAAGCATAGTGTGATTATAGACAGTCAGCATGGCTTCGCGAGGGCAGGTCATGCCTCACAAATCTTATTGAGTTCCTTGAGGAGGTGGCAAGACAGGTCGACGAAGGATTGACTGGCACGAGGAGTCATAGCTTTAAGATATTAGGAGGAAGGTATAGAGGGGACATCAGAGGAAGGTTCTTTATGCAGAGAGTTGTGAATGCATGGAATGCGTTGCCAGCGGTGGTGATGGAAACAGAGTCATTAGGGACATTTAAGCGACTGCTGGACATACACATGGATAGAAGTGAATTGAGGGGTGCATAGGTGAAGTTATTATATTTTACATTAGGATTTATCTTCGGCACAACATCATGGGCCGAAGGGCCTGTTCTGTGCTGTACGTTTCTATCTAAATACAAAATTTAAAAGGTATCTGGATGAGTACATGAATAGGAGGGGTTTAGAGAGGTATGGGTCAAATGCTGGCAAAGGGGACTAGACTGGATTAGGATATCTAGTCGACATGGACGGGTTGGACCGAAGGGTCTGTTTCCGTGCTGTACATCTGTATGATTCTAGGTGTACCCTAGAACTCTGTGGGAAGCTGGGGAAGTGATTGCTGGGCTTCTAGTAGAGCTATTTGGAAATGCCGGTGTTGGACAGGGCTGTACAAAGTTAAAAATCACACAACACCAGGTTATAGTCCAACAGGCTTAATTGGAAGCACTAGCTTTCAGAGCACTGCTCCTTCATCAGGTGGTTGTGGAGCATAAGATTGTAAGACAATTTATAAGCAAATGTTTACAGTGTGATGTAACGTTTGCTAGAAATTCTGTCTTACAATCTTATATTCCACAGCCACCCGATGAAGGAGCAGCACTCCAAAAGCTAGTGCTTCCAATTAAACTTGTTGGACTATAACCTGGTTTTGTGTGATTTTTAACTCTGTTTGGATCATAGATAGTTACAGGTGAGGTGCTGGAAGACTGGAAGTTGGCAAACGTGGTGCCATTATGTTGGGAAAAGCCAAGGAACCATAGACCAGTGAGCCTGCCATTTTGGGGCAAAGTGTTGGAGGGTATCCTGAGAGACAAGATTTTCATGTATTTGGATAGGCAAGGACTGATTAGGGATAGTCAACATGGCTTTATGCATGAGAAATGTGTCTCACTAACATGATTGAGTTTTTTGAACAAACAGTAACAAAGAGGGTGGAAGTGACTTATATGGACTTCAGTAAGGTGTTCAACAAGGTTCCTCATGGTAGACTGGTTGGCAAGGTTAGATGTCATGGAATACAGGGAGAACTGGCCACTTCAATACAGAACTTGCTCGAAGGTAGAAGAAAGAGGGTGGTGGTGGAGGGATGCTTTTCACATTGGTGGCCTGTGACCAGTGGTGTACCACAAGGAACTGTGCTGGGTCCACTGCTTTTGGTCATTTATATAAATGATTTGGGTATGAACACAGGAGGTATAGTGAGCAAGTTTGCAGATGACACCAAAATTGGAGGTGTAGTCATCCACTAATTTAGAAATCATGTTTTTGATTCCAAAATCTAAACAGCTGATGTCATTTGTGAACAGCAGTGAATTTATTCTTTTTTCTTCACTAAAGGAGTATAGGAGCTGGGACGTTGTGGTGTGATTGTACAGGACTTTGGTGAAGCCTCTTCTGGAATGCTGTGTATAGTTCCGGTCACCCAGTTAAAGGAAGATTATTATTAAACTGGAGGGGGTTCGGAAAAGATCTACCAAGATGTTGCAGAGAATGGAGGGTTTGGGTTGTAAAAATAGGCTTGAGCTTTTTTCACTGGAGTGTAGGAAGTTGAGGGGTGACCTTATAGAGGTTTACAAAAGCATGACAGGCGTAGATAAGGTGAATAGCAAAATTTTTTTCCCCTAAGGTGGGGGAGTTCAAAAGTGAAGGGCATATCTTTAAGGCGAGATGAGAAAGATTTAAAAAAGACATGAAGGGCAACATCTTTACAGAAAGCTGTTAGTGTGTGGAATGAACTGCCACAGGAAGTGGTGGATGCAGGTATAGTTAACAACATTTTTAAAAAATTTGGACAAGTAAATGATTAGGAAATGTTTCGAAAGATATGGGCCAAATGCAGGCAGGTAGGACTTGTTTAGTTTGGGAACATGGTTAGCCTGGACTAGTTAGACTGAAGTGTTTGTTTCCAAAATGTATGATTCAATGACAAATCCACACGCCACTGAAGACTCATTCAGTTATCTTTGCATCATTAACAAAGGAATGGAACTTCTGTTACAACACAAAAAAAATTCCTGTTCAACCAAATATTGTCATGGAAGCAGTGGTCACCTTGTTTAGGATTGCAATCTGAAAGCAAGCAAACTCCTTCATATTTAGTTCCATGGGCCTGAGGGGCACTTCCCCAGAAATTCCTTGCAGGAGCTGCTTGAAGTCTCTACGATGAGCCAGAGACAGAACACTAGACTGGTTTTTAACTTTGATTCCCAACTCTTGTGGGCTCTTTTTCCCAACAGATGCAATTATACGATCTGACTCTATTTTGGCCTGAAACACAAAACAACTTTATGTTACATACATTTTATTACAAACTCAAGTCCACAGTAGAAACTTCACCCAATTCAGTGGCATCAGAAACTCCTGTGAGTGGCTCCCAGACTCTTCCTACTGTGGTGGACTTGCAGCACCAAGTTTCTATAAGTAATACTGCAAATTTCTACAACAGCAATACGATAATCTTCTACATCCTCTTAAGCAAATATACGAGGGCTTTGGTTTAATGTCCCATCTGTAGGGTTGTACATCTGTGAGCACTCCTTTAATGTTGCACAGGAGTGCTGGCCATGATTCTGCCCTCAAGATCGAGGACTGGGACTTGTACTTTGAAATTCAGGAATGAGAATAGAACCAACTGAGCCAGAGCTGAATCACTAGGCTCCCAGCAAAACTCAGCCAGAAGAAAAGTACAAAAAAGCAACAAAAGAGGTCATTCAACCCAACATGCCTAATCCTGATGTCAAACCTCCACCCTATTTTTCTCCCACCTTCCTCATCGAACAAAATCAGCACGATCCTCTATTCCTTCTTCCCTCATTCGGTTATCCCACTTCTCCTGAAAGGCACAGAATGAGTGGCCATTCAGCCTGTTGTGTCTATACTGACGCTCTGATGGAGAAATTCATTAACTGTCATTCCCTTTTCCAGGCACATTCTTCCTTTTCATTATTAATTCCATTTCATTTTTAATGTTTCAATTGAACCAGGCCCTAAAAACTCAGACGTTGCATTCCAGAACCTAATCATTCACTCATGTAAAAGTCTTCCATACTAGTGAGTTATGAGAAGATTTGTAGCTCAGGTTGAGGATCTGGATATAGGTTTGCTCGCTGAGCTGGAAAGTTTGTTTTCAGACGTTTCGCCACCATACAAGGTAACATCTTCAGTGAACCTCCAGATGAAGCACTGGTGGTGTAGCCCGCTGTCGATTTATATGTTTGGGTTTCCTTGGGTTGGTGATGTCATTTCCTGTGGTGATGTCATTTCCTGTTCTGTTTCCCAGGGTGGTAAATGGGATTCAAGTCAACGTGTTTGTTCATACAGTTCTGGTTGGAATGCCATGCTTCTCGGAATTCTTGGGCATGTCTCAGTTTGGATGTGTTGTCCCAGTAGAAGTGGTTTCCTTCCTCATCCGTGTGTAAAGATACTAGTGATAGTAGGTCATGCCTTTTTGTGGCTGCTTAATGTTCATGTATCCTCGTGGCTACTTTTCTGCCTGTTTGTCCAATGTAGTGTTTGTTACAGTCCTTGCAAGGTATTTTGTAAATGACATTAGTTCGCTTGTATAGGGTCTTTCAAGTTCAGTGTGTTGGGGGTTTGTGGGCTACCATGATGCCAAGGAGTCGTAGTCTTTGACGTAGGGGAAGAGTGACTAAGGCTTCTGGACGCATTTTGTCTGCTTGTTTGGGTTTGTTGTGAGAAATCAGCAGACTGGATACCCATTCTTTTTGAATACACTGTATAGATGATTTTCCTCTGCTCTGCGTAGTTCCTCTGTGCTGCAGTGTGTAGTAGCTCATTGAAATAATGTTCTAATGCAGCTTTGTTTGTGGATGTTGAGATGATTGCTTCTGTAGTTCAATATTTGATCCGTATGTGGTTTTTTTCCTGTGTACGCTGCCATTGGCTGTTCGCTCTACTACACCATCTAGGAATGGCAGTTTGTTGTTGTTTTCCTCCTCTTCAATGCATGTTATGCCAGTAAAGATATTGTTGATGGTCTTGAAGGTTTCCTCTAATTTGTTTCGTTAAGTGATGACAAAGATGTCATCCATATAGTGGACCCAAAGTTTAGTTTGGAGGGTTGGCAGAGCTGTTTGTTCGAGTCTCTGCATTACTGCCTCTGCTAAGAACCCTGATATAGGAGATCCCATGGGTGTTCCATAGGTTTGTCGGTAGGTTTGTTGTTGAAGGTGAAGTGTGTGATAAGGCATAGGTCCACTAGCTTAGTGATACTGTCCTAGTTGGTGAAGTTGGTGGTGTTTGGTGTAGATGTCTTTGGTTTTTCTAATAATGTAGTCAGTGTTTCCTTGGCCAGGCTGATGTTGATGGATATGAACAGGGCTGTTACATCAAAGGAGACCATTATTTCATCCTCTTCTATCTTGGTATCTTTGGCAGTCTTTAGGAATTCTTGGGTGGAGTGGATGGAGTGGTGCGAGTCTTCTACTAAACGTTTTAGTCTTTTGGTGTAGCTCCTTGAGTGCGTTGGCAAATACCATTTATACTATTTGCTGATGCCATTTATACATTTGCTGATGACACCACCATAGTCGGTCGAATCTCAGATGGCGACGAAAAAGACTACAGACGGGAGATGGAAGACCTGGAAAAATGGTGCACTTACAACAACCTAGCTCTCAATGCCGGCAAAACCAAGGAACTCATTATTGACTTTTGGCTGGATGTTGCTCATGCCCCCCTACACATTAACACAGCACAGAGGTGGAATGAGTGGAGAGTGTAAAGCTCATAGAAGTGGTCATCCACAACAAGCTTTTTTGGACTCTTCATGTGGTCGCACTGGTTACAAAATGGGATCCAAGTCAATTTTTGTTTACAGAGTTCCAGTTGGAATGCCATGCTTCTCGGAGAAATGATCAATGATGCCCACAACAGACTCCGTAAATACAAGCGGGAAGTTTTGCACCAAAAATCTTTACTCAGTCATGCAACAGATCATGAATGGACAGACACAGTACAAAAAGCCACAGACATGAAACAGTGAGAAATACAGAAAATGAAAATACTAGACCTACAGAAAAAAGTAGACAAACTTACCCAAAATAACAACACTGACAACACAAAAGCATGGATTAAAAAACAAACTTATCTGACCAACCGCTAACAGACACTACAAAAGCAGTCTTAGTAAGAGGATTAAATTACAACTTCCAGGATGCGGACAAGGAAGATTTCTTAGCAGCATTAGATACAACAGTGAAAGACATCCAACTCACAGAAGAAACCCAGTAAACCATCATGCAGACAGGCGAAAGTGAGTACTGCAGATGCTGGAGATCAGAGTCAAGATTAGAATGGTGCTGGAAAAGCACAGGTCAGGCAGCATCCGAGGAGCAGGAAAATCAACGTTTCGGGCAAAAACCCTTCATCAGGAATGAGACAGGGAGCCTCCGGGGTGGAGAGATAACTGGGAGGGGGGGTGGGGGCTGGGGAGAAGGTAGCCAAGAGTACAATAGGTGGATGGAGGGGAGGGGGGGAATGAAGGTGATAAGTCAGAGAGGAGAGTGGAGTGGATAGGTGGAAAGGAAGATTGGCAGGTAGGACAGGTCATGAGGATGGTGCTGAGCTGGCAGGTTGGAACCATCAACTAGCCACAAAAAGACATGACCCACCCTCACTAGTATCATTACACACGGATGAGGAAGGACACCACTTTGACTGGGACAACACATCCATCCTAGGACATGCCAAACAGAGCCATGCACTAGAATTCCTAGAAGCATGGCATTCCAACCAGAACTCTATCAATACAGATGAGCCAATGGGCTGAGAAGTGGCAGATGGAGTTTAATTCAGATAAATGTCAGGTGCTGCATTTTGGGAAAGCAAATCTTAGCAGGACTTATACACTTAATGGTAAGGTCCTACGGAGTGTTGCTGAACAAAGAGACTTTGGATTGCAGGTTCGTAGCTCCTTGAAAGTGGAGTCGCAGGTAGATAAGATAGTGAAGAAGGTGTTTGGTATGCTTTATTTTATTGGTCAGAGTATTGAGTGCAGGAGATGGGAGGTCATGTTGCGACTATACAGGACATTGGTTAGGCCACTGTTGGAATATTGCGTGCAATTCTGATCTCCTTCCTATCGGAAAGTTGTTGTGAAACTTGAAATGGTTCAGAAAAAATTTACAAGGACGTTGCCATGGTTGGAGGATTTGAGCTACAGGGAGAAATCGAATAGGCTGGGGTTGTTTTCTCTGGAGGGTCGGAGGCTGGGGGGGCGGGGGTGATCTTATAGATGTTTGTAAAATCATGAGGGGCATGGATAGGATCAATAGACAAAGTTTTTTCCCTGGGGTCAGGGAGTCCAGAACTAGAGGGCATAGGTTTGGCGTGAGAGGGGAAAGATATAAAAGAGACCTAAGGGGCAATTTTTTCACGCAGAGGGTGGTACGTGTATGGAATGAGCTGCCAGAGGAAGTGGTGGAGGCGAGTATAATTGCAACGTTTAAAAGGCATCTGGATGGATATATGATTAGGAAGGGTTTGGAGGAATATGGGCCGGGTGGGACTAGATTGGATTGGCATATCTGGTTGGCATGGATGAGTTGTACCAAGGGGTCTGTTTCCTTGTTGTACATCTCTATGACTCTATAACAAACTCATTGACGTGGATCCCATTTACCACCTCCTGAGAAAAGGAACAGGAAATGACATCACCAATCCAAGGAAACCCAAACATATAAATTGAAAGTGGGCTACACCACCCATGCTTCTTCTAGAGGCTCACTGAAGATGTTACCTAGTATGGTGACAAAATGTCTGAAAACAAACCTTCCAGTCAGTGAGCGAACCTACATCCAGTCTTCCATACACTCAATTTCTTTTATTTTTATAGTCAGTCTTTGCTAGTTTCTAAATGTTCCCTTTTTTCTGGACCACCACTAAGCTTTGCAACACTGAATTAAATACTTTTTATTTTGCACTCTCTTTAATAGACTTAATTAGTCAAATATGGTGTGTCCTTATCAATTGTAAATATCTTTCTTGAGAGTCACAAAACACCTCCTTCAACGTCTGCCGCTGCTTCTCTTCTGATTTACCTTTTAACCTATTTTCCCATTCCACTTTAGTCAACTGTTCCCATACTCTTGCAATTGCCTTTGAGTTTAAGAAACAAGTTTCAGGAAAACATTTCTCATCTTCAAACTGAATATGAAATTATTTCATATTATAACCACTCTTACATCAGGACGAGACAAGGCAGATCTTCACGATGGCCAGGGAATCCAGAACCAGGCCTCAAGGTAAGCATTCACGGTAGGCCAATTAGGGCTGAGAGAAGGAGAAATGTCTTCACCCAGAGTCAGAAAAGAACAAAGAAAATTTACAGCCCAGGAACAGGCCCTTCGGCCCTCCAAGTCTGAGCCGATCCAAATGTACTATCTAAACCTGTCAATCAATTCCTAAGCATTTGTATCCCTCTGCTCCCCACTTACTCGTGCATCTGTCCAGACGCACCTTAAATAAATCTACCGTGCCTGCCTCTACCACCTCTGCTAACAACGCGTTCCAAACGCCCACCACCCTCTGTGTGAAGTACTTGCTGCGTGTATCCCCCTTAAACTTTCAATCTCTCACCTTAAAAGCATGACCTCTGGTTATTGAATCCTTCACTCTGGAAAAAAGCTTGTCTCTATCCACCCTGTCTATACCCTGCATGATTTTGTAAACCTCAATCAGGTCCCCACTCAATCTCCTTTTTTCTAATGAAAACAAATCTAACCTACTCAACCTCTCTTCATAGTTAGCACCTTCCATACCAGGCAACATCCTCGTAAACCTTCTCTGCGACCAGAACTGTACACAGTATTCTAAATGCGGCCGAACCAATGTCTTCTACAATTTTAACATGACTTGCCAGCTCTTATACTCAATATCCCGTCCAATGAAGGCAAGCATACTATATGCCTCCTTGACCACTCTATCCACCTGTGTAGCAACCTTCAGGGTACAATGGACCTGCACTCCCAGATCTCTCTGCCCATCAACTTTTCCCAAGGCTCTTCCATTCATTGTATAATTCACTCTCAAATTAGTCTTGCCTAAATCACCACACATTTATCTGGATTGAAAGCCATCTGCTACTTTTTCGCCCAACTCTCCTGTCTATCTATATTCTCATGTATTCTGCTATTCCTGCTTTCTGCTACTCCACCAATCTTTGTGTCATCTGCAAACTTGCTGATCATACCAACAGTGTCCTCTTCTAGATCATTTATGTATATTACAATCAACAGTGGCCCCAATACTGACCCTGGTGGAACACCACTGGTCACCTTTCTCCATTTCGAAAAACTCCTTTCAACTACTACTGTCTCCTGTTGCTCAACCAGTTCTTTATCCACCGAGCTAGAACACCCTGCACACCATGTGACTTCACCTTCTCCACTAGTGTACAATGGAGAACCTTATCAAACGCCTTACTAAAGTCCATGTCTATAACATCAACAGCCCTTCCTTCATCGATCAACTTGGCCACTTCCTCGAAGAGAAAATGAGGTCTGCAGATGCTGGAGATCAGAGATGGAAATGTGTTGCTGGAGAAGCGCAGCAGGTCAGGCAGCATCTAGGGAACAGGAGAATCGACGTTTCGGGCATTAGCCCTTCCTGCAGAAGGGCTAATGCCCGAAACGTCGATTCTCCTGTTCCCTAGATGCTGCCTGACCTGCTGCGCTTCTCCAGCAACACATTTCCACCCCACTTCCTCGAAGAACTCTATTAAGTTGGTAAGGCATGATCCCCCCTGCACAAAACCATGTTGCCTACCAAAATCTATTTATATTTAGAAAAGAATGAGCTGATCTCTTAGTAGAGGTAAAAACAATGACTGCAGATGCTGGAAACCAGATTCTGGATTAGTGGTGCTGGAAGAGCACAGCAGTTCAGGCAGCATCCAAGGAGCAGTGAAATCGATGTTCCGGGCAAAAGCCCTTCATCAGTAATAAAGGCAGAGAGCCTGAAGCGTGGAGAGATAAGCGAGAGGAGGGTGGGGGTGGGGAGAAAGTAGCAGAGAGTACAATAGGTGAGTGGGGAAGGGAATGAAGGTGATAGGTCAGGGAGGAGAGGGTGGAGTGGATAGGTGGAAAAGGAGA
>NC_057733.1:5162324-5174966 GCF_004010195.1 Chiloscyllium plagiosum
CGCCTAGGAACCCTCCAACCACAAGGGATGAATGCAGATTTCTCCAGCTTCTTCATTTCCCCTCCCCCGGCCTTACTCAGTCCCAACCCTCGGACTCAGCACTGCCTTCTTGAACTGCAATCTTCTTCCCGACCTCTCCGCCCCCACCCACTCTCCGGCCTATCACCCTCACCTTAACCTCCTTCTACCTATCGCATTCCCAATGCCCTTCCCCCAAGTCCCTCCTCCCTACCTTTTATCTTAGCCTGCTGGACACACTTTCCTCATTCCTGAAGAAGGACGTATGCCCGAAACATCGATTTTCCTGCTCCTTGGATGCTGCCTTACCTGCTGCGCTTTTCCAGCAACACATTTTTCAGCTTCTTGTACAGAGGGACAATATAAGCTACCCTTCAGTCCTCGGCACCTCACCTGTATTTAAGGATGCCACAAAGATATCTGTCAGGGCCCCAGCTATTTCCTCTCTTGCCTCCCTCAGCAACCTGGGATAGATCCCATCCGGTCCTGGGGATTTGTCCACCTTAATAACCTCTAGCCTACCCAACACATCTTCCCTACTTATGCCAACGTGATCCAGACTAATCAAACTTCTATCTCTAATCTCAACATTCTTCATGTCCCTCTCCTCAGTGAACACTGATACAAAGTAATCATTCAGAATCTTGCCCATTCTCTCAGGTTCGGCACACAGCCTGCCTTCATTATCTTTTAGTGGACCAATCCTTTCTCTAGTTACCCACTTGCTTCTTATATAAGAATAAAATGCTTTGGGATTTTCCTTAATTCTGCTTGCTAAAGCTATTCCATGACCCCTTTTCGCTCGCTTGATTCCTCATTTAAGACTTGTCCCACTCTTCCGATATTCCTCCAGGGCCCGTCTGTTCTTATCTGCCTCGACCTTATGTACGCATCCCTTTTCCTCGACTAGTCGTACAATTTCTCCTGTCATCCACGGTTCACGAATCTTGCCCTTCCCATCCTTTGCCTTCAACGAGACATGCCTATCCTGCACTGCCATTAACCTATCTTTGAAAGCCTCCCACATCTCAAATGTGGACTTCCCTTCAAATAGCTGTGTCCAATCCACATTTCCCAGCTCCTGCCTAATTTTGATATAATTGGCTTTGGCCCAGTTTAGTACTCTTCCCTGAGGACCACTCTCTTCTTTGACTACAAGAATTATAAAACTTACAGAATTGTGATCACTGTTCCCAAAGAAATCCCCCACCGCAACTTCTACCACCTATCCTGGCTTGTTCCCCAGTACCGGGTCCAATATGGCCCCTTCCCTCATCAGACTATTGACATACTGTTCTAGAAAACTTTCCTGGACGCTTTGTACAAATTCTACCCCACCCAGACCTCTGACGCTAAGTGTATCCCAGTCAATGTTGGGAAAATTAAAACACCCATCACCAGTACCCAATTGCCTCTACATCTATTCATAATCTGTTTACCTATTTGTTCTTCTACTTCATGCTCATTATTGGGAGGTCTGTAATACAGCCCCAACAATGTAACTGCACCCTTATTTCTCAGCTCCACCCATAATGCCTCACTACCCAAGACCGTCATAGTGTCCTCCTTTAGCACAGCTGTGATATCGCCCCTGACCAGCAATGCAACTCCACCTCCCCTTTTACTTCCCTCGCTGTCCTGTCTGAAGCGTCTATATCCTGGAACATTTAGTTGTCAATCATCATGCCCTTCCTTCAACCAAATGTCTGTGATGGCAATAATGTCATACTCCCAGGCACCAATCCAAGCCCTAAGTTCATCTGCCTTACACACCAAACATTTTTATGGAGGAGTTAGATTCAGTTCTTAGGGCTAAAGTGATCAAAGGGCATAGGGAAAAAGCGGGAAAGCGTACTGAATCGGATGAACAGCCACAATCTTACTGAACAACAGAGCAGGCTCAAAGGCCTGAATGGCCACCCATTTCTATTTTCTGCATTTATAATGCTTTACTATTATGTCATTAACCTGATCATTAATATTACCTGGCCTAAAATAGCTTCTTTCCTGGTTGGTTCCAGAATAAGAGAAAAATGCTAGAATCCATTACAAATGACTTAATAGCTGAGAACTTACAGAACAGTCACAGGATTGGATAGAGTCAGCATGAATTTATGACAAGGAAATCAGGCAGGATAAATCCACTGATCTCACCAGGGCCCTGTATAATTGCAGCAAGACATGCTTGCTACGCTACTCAAATCCTTCCGCTGTGAAAGCTAACATACAATTTGCTTTCTTCACCTTCTGCAGCACCTGCATGTTAGCTTCAGCAATTATTGTACAAGGACAGCTAGGTCTTTTTACTTTTCCCCTTTCCAAATCTATTGCTATTCAGATAAAAATCCATCTCTTTGTTTTTGCTTATCCTATTTCGTTTACCATGCATTTGCCGACTCTCTCAACTTGTCCAAATGAAACTGAAGTCTCTCTGCCTCTTCCTTACAATTCACCCTCCCACTGAGTTCTGTGTTGTTTTGGACATATAATATTTAGTTTCCTCATCTAAATTATTAATTTGCATTGGATCCTAGCTATTCACAATCAGTGATCCCTGCAGAACCCTTCTGGTCATCGGTGGTCTCTTAAAAAATGACCTGTTTATTCCTACTTATTGTTTTCTACCTGCCAACCAGTTCTTCATCCATGTCATTACACTGTTCTGTCAATTCTGTAATCTGAGAGCCACCCTATCCGAGGATATGGAACTTGACTTGTTTCTTACCTGTTGGCTGAGTTTCTTGAGGTAAGAAATGACACTGTAACTGAGCCCACAATCGATGCTATTGTCATTGATTAAATTGGGAGCTCCCATCATCCGCAGAGCTTTTTTCAATGGCTAAGAATACAAATAAAATGATTAGACATTTGCAAGTATCATTTGCGCCACGCAAGTGTTGGGCGATAATCCCTAAGAAAGAATCTAACCGTTTTTGATAATTTAACAACACTTCTATTGTTAAAATCCCCTACAAACAACAATGTGGAGGTTACCATGAACCAGAAATGCTTTTGGACTCACCATACAAATACAGTGGCTACAAGAGTAGGTCAAAGGGGAGGAATACTGATGACTAACTCACCTCCTGACTCCCCAATGCCTGTCCATCATCTACAAGGCAAAAGTCAGTATTGTACTGTAATTCCCATTTGCCTGAAGGATTGCAGCTCCAACAATACTCAAACACCACAGAAACGCACTAAACCCCCTTCAACAGCACCTTCCAAATGCCTATGCACTCTAAGACACACAGCATCGTATGTTGGAACTATACCATGGTTTCTTCACCATGCAGGGTCAAAATCCTGGAACTCCCTTCCTGACAGCATTGTGGGCTTAACTACATCCCATGGATTGCCGCAATTCTAGAGACAGCTCAGTGCTACTTTTCCAGGACAATCACAGATGGGCAATAAACGTTGACCTAGCTGGCATTGGTCAGAGACCACAGAAACATAGAATTAATGAATAAAAGAAAATTTGCACATACCAACAGATAATACGGAGGCATGGTCTTCAAGTAATTCTCAAAAGTTTGGCGCCATTTCATATTTGGCTTCAGTTTGTGCACTTTGAACAAATCATCTATAATGACAATAAAACAAACAATGACAGTTGCTTTGGAATCAACAAAACAAGTCAGACATGTAATAACCAAATCACAGAGGTCTGACTTCCTCCAATACCACTCTTCACTGTGACAAAGATCAGACTGTTAATGTCCTAATGTTGTCCTAAATCAGTTCCAAGGTGAAAGTGAGGACTGAAGATGCTGGAAATTAGAGTCAAGAGTGCAGTGCTGGAAAAGCACAGCAGGTCAGGTAGCGTCTGAGGAGCAGGAAAATTGATGTTTCGTGCAAAAGCCCTTCATCAGTTCCAAGCACTGTTTTGCTCAGGGGGTACATCACTGCCACTGACTCAACATCCTGCAAACCCCTATCTAACACCAGCATTTACACATTAGTGGTTCAAGATAGTGACCCATTACAAGGTAACTAGGTACAGGCAGAAATGGTGGCTGGCATGAGGTCCATATGCCAGGCTTGGGCTGAAAAGTGGCAAGTAATATTCCTATCACATGAATGCCAAGCAGTAACCATCTCCAATAAAAGAAAATCTAACCATCATCCCTTAACATTCGACATTAATATTACCATGACCAGGAGAGCAGCTTAGCAGAAAAGCAATGGCAGGAGTTTCTGGGAGAATTCAGCAGACACAGCAAAAATTCATCCTGAGGCAACCATGGCTGACCAGGGACGTCAGGGACAGCATAAAAGCACAAGAGAAAGCATATAATGTGGCGAAGAGCAGTGGGAAGCCAGAGGATAGGGAAATGTACAAAGACCAACAGAGGACAATGAAGAAAGTAACAAGGAGAGAGAAGCTTAAATGAGGGTAAGCTGACCAGTAATATTAGGAAAGATTGCAAGAGTTTAGATATATAAAGGGCAAAGCAGAGGCAAAAGTAGACATTGGACCGCTGGAAAATGGTGCTAGAGAAGTCGTAATGGGGAATAAAGAAATGGCTGGGGAAGTGAATAAGTACTTTGCGTCAGTCTGCACAGTAGAAGACACGAGTAATATTCCAAAAATTCAAGAGATTCGGGGGAGGGGGACAGAGATGAGTATGGCCATCACCAAGGAGAAGGTGTGAGAAAAACTGAAAGGTCTGAAAGTGGATAGACCGCCTTGACCAGATGGGTTACACCCACAGAGTTCTGAAGGAGACAGCTGAAGAGATAGTGGAGGCTTTAAAATTGATCTTTCAAGTAACACTGGAGTCAGGGAGGGTCCAAGAGGACTGGAAAATCGTTAATGTAAACTCTATTTAAGAAGGGAGCAAGGTAAAAGACGGAAAATTACAGGCCAATTAGCCCGACCTCAATAGTTGGTAAGATTCTGAATTCCATTGTGAAGGATGAGAAAATAGGGCAAAGTCAGCATGGTTTCATCAAGAAGTCATGCCTGACAAATCTGTTAGAATTCTTTGAGGAGCTAACAAGAGGTTAGACCAAAGAGAGCCAACGGATGTTATCTATCTGGATAATGTGCCGCACAGGAGGATGCTGAGTAAGACAAGGGTCTATAGTGTTAGAGCCATGGTACATCATTAATAGAAGATTGGATATCTGGCAGAAGACAGAGTGGGGAGAAAAGGATGGAAGCTGGTGACTAGTGGTCTTTCACAAGGGTTAGTGTTAGGACCACAACTTTTCACTTTATACATTTATGATTTGGATGAAGGAACTGAAGGCATTCTGGCTAAGTTTGCAGATGATACAAAGATAGGTGGTGGGGCAGGTAGCATTGAGGAGGCAGGGAGGCTACAGAAAGATTTGGACAGATTAGGAGAATGGGCAAGGTAGTAGCTGATGGAGTACAACATTGGAAAGTGTGAGGTCATGCACTCTGGTAGGGAGAACAGAAGCACGGACTATTTTTTAAATGGGGAGAAAATTCAGAAATCTGAAGTGCAAAGGGACTTGGGAGTCTTTATCCAGGTTTCTCTTGTGGTAAGCTTGTAGGAGAAAGTGAGGACTGTAGATGCTGGAGATCAGAGCTGAAAATGTGTTGCTGGAAAAGCGCAGGTCAGGCAGCATCCAAGGAGCAGGAGAATCGCCATTTTGGGCATGAGCCCTTCGTTCCTGAAGAAGGGCTCATGCTCGAAACGTCAATTCTCCTGCTCCTTGGATGCTGCCTGACCTGCTGCGCTTTTCCAGCAACAAACTTTCAGCTCTGGTAAGCTTGTAGGTTGGGTCAGCAGTTATGAAGGCAGATACAATGATTGCATTCACCTTGAGAGGACTAGAATATAAAAGCAGAGATGTACTTCTGGGCTTTAGAAGGCTTTGGCCAGATCACTTGTAGAATACTGAAAACAACTTTGGGCCCCATACCTCAGGAAAGATATACTGGCCCTGGAACAGGTCTCGAGGAGATTCATGAGAATGATCCCAGGAATGAAAGGCTTAACATATGAAGGAATTTTGAGGACTCTGTGACTATATTCGATGCGAGTTTACAAGGATGAGAGGGATCTGAATGAAACTTCTAGAATACTGAATGGCCTGGACAGAGTGGATGTTGGGAAGATGTTTCCTTGGTAGGAGAGACAAGGGCCCGAGGGCACAGCCTTAGAGTAAAGGGAAGACCTTTTAAAACTTCTTTAGCCAGAGAGTAGGGAATCTGTGGAATTCATTGCCACAGAAGGCTGTGGAGGCCAGGTCATTGAGTACATTTAAACCAGTGATACATAAGTTCTTGATTGTCATGGGGATCAAAGGTTATGGGGAGAAAGTGGGGTTGAAAAACCTATAATCCATGATTGAATAGCAAAGCAGACTCAATGGGCTGAATGGCCTCATTTCTGCTCCTACGTCTTATGGTTACCACTGAATTCTCCACCATCAACATCCTGGGATTACCACTGATCAGAGACTGACTGGCATGGTGACTCAGTGGTTAGCACTAGTGCCTCACAGCGTTAGAGACCCAGTTTTGGTTCAAACCTTGGGCAACTGTGTGTGGAGTTTGCACATTCTCCCCATGTCTGCGTGGGTTTCCTCTGGGTACTGCAGTTTAATCCCATATCCCAAAGATGTGCACGTCAGATGGATTGACCATGCTAAATTGCTGATAGTGTCAAAGGATGTGTTGGCTAGATGGATCAACCATGGGAATGCAGGGTTACAGGGGTGGGTTCTGGGTGGAATGCTCTTCATAGGGACACTGTGGACTTGATGGGCCAAATGGCCTGCTTCCACACTGCAGGGATTCTACAATTCAATGATTCTAGACGTAATCACTGGATTTATGTGGCGCAAGAGCAGGTCACAATTAGGAATACAGCTGTGGGTAACTCACCACTTGACGTTTCAAAATTTGTCTGCCACCTGTAAGGTACAGTCAGGAGTATGACGGAATACTCCCCATTTGATCGGATGAGAGGGGGTTACACAACAGTCACTCCACCATTGATGCTAAGTTGCAGCAGTACGTATTATCCTGAAAAAGGGCTCATGGCCGAAACGTCGATTCTCCTGCTCCTTGGATGCTGCCTGACCTGCTGCGCTTTTCCAGCAACACATTTTCAGCTCTGATCTCCAGCATCTACAGTCCTCACTTTCTCCTAGCAGTACGTATTATCCACAAGATGCACTGCAGAAATTCACCAAAGTTGCTTAGACAGCACCTTCCAAACCCACTGCCACTTTCACCTCGAAGGTCAAAGGCAGCAGATTCTTGGAACACCTTTACCTGCAAGTTCTTCTCTGAGCCACTCAACATCCTGACTTGGAAATAAATCCTCATTCCCTCAGTGTCACTGGGTCAAAATCCTGGAACTCCCTCCCCAACAGCATTATGGGTTTATCTAAAGTACACCGACTTCAGCGCATCAAGAAGGCAGTTCATCACCACCTTCTCAAGGGCAACTAGGGATGGCTCAGGCAGTGATTCACTCATCCCATGAAAGATTTTAAAAACAACAAATAATACAAATGTACACACTATATAAACAAAATGTTTCTATGTTTAATTCAAAATTTCTGTTGAAGAAACTTTTTTAACTGTCCTTTACATCATGTCAGACATCTGACACTCTCAATTCAAGGAGAAAGTGAGGACTGTAAATGCTGGAGATCAGAGTCGAAAAGAATGGCACTGGAAAAGCACACAGGTCAGGCAGCATTCAAGGAGCAGGAGAGTCAACATTTCATCAGGAATTCCTGATGAAGGGTTTATGCCCAAAATGTCAACTTTTCTGCTCTTTGGATGCTACCTGACTTGCAGTGCTTTTCCAGCACCTTAATTTTTGACTCACAATCCAAGTCCATTAAAAAAAGGTGAAAAGATGAACATACCAAGTTGTGGTAGCAGCACTGGGTAGTTATAAGGCATAACAAAGAGATTCACACAGGTTAATGTTGTGCTCGCCTTCAGGTAACCAAATGGATGACCCAGGTCACTGTATTTTCCACTACTGCTCACAAATACCTACGGAAAAATGTTAAAAATACATCAGTACATACTATGCATTTTTCAAATCGTTTTTACTTGAAAGGAAAAAAATTAGAGCTTAGTGGAAAAGAACAGATTAATTTAAAAGTGCAGTAATACAAAAAGCTGAAATTAAAACAAATCTAATTAAATTATAAACAAAAACATAAATTGCTGGAAAAGCTCAGCAGGTCTGGCCGCATCTGTAAAGAGAAATCAGAGATGACTTGACCTAAAACGTCAAGTGACCCCTTCCTCAGAACTGATTAAATTAACTCATTTTTCACATTTGCAGTGTAATTTTAATCAGTGAAGTCAACTTTATAATGAACATTAACATAGGATGCAAAGAATTGAGACAGTGTTTTTGATTCTGATGATAAAAAAAAGCTTCTCACAGTACATTCAGAATTATATATCTCATCTGTTTTCAAATAAATAATAGTTGCGACCTTAAAACCTGTTACTCAAATCAAAAGCATTGTCTATAACCATGGTACACCAAACAAGTTTATTTTAAGCACTATGACTTTTTTGTTAATCTAATTATTTGAAAACATAACATGCAGCATAACATTTTGTGTTTCACCTCCTCAATGACAACACAGCTCTTAACTTTCTTGACCTAAATTCTTTTTTAAGGATGTTTTCAAGTTCATGCTATCTAAATGGCAGAGGCCAGAATCTGCAAACGAGATGTTAAACATCTACATGCATTTGCAGAGCTGAAGGTTACAGACCTTTGACTCAGGTTTTTTAAAGCAAGTGTGAAAGACGAAACAGCTTATCTCTTGCAGAGTTAAAAATCACACAATACCAGGTTATAGTCCAACAGGTTTAATTGGAAGCACACTAGCTTTCAGAGCAACGCTCCTTCATCAGGTGGTAGTGGAGGGCTCAATCCTAACACAGAATTTATAGCAAAAATTGACAGTGTGATGTAACTGAAATTATACATTGAAAAATTGATTGTCTGTTAAGCCTTTCATCTGTTAGAATACAGTGATAGTTTCACTTCTTTCATGTGTAAATCATAAAACCCTTTTTTTTTTTTAAAAGTTGCATTCTCGGGTTAGCAGTTAACAATGGTGATAGCATCTCCAAATCATATCTCTTAACAATGGTGATAGCATCTCCAAATCATATCTCTTGCAATGTCGCTTATGCAACCTCCAGCTGAGCTATGTGGCTTTATTACAGCAGCTTTATCCTGCCTCCTCAAACACAGTGCAATCTAATGAAGCACAACCAAGGTCAGGTAAAGCCTGTAAAGCCTTGCTAGTAAGGAACTTTATTGTAGAACAACATCAGCTTGTCCATTAAGAAAAATAGGTAAGAAATTGCTTTAGGGCGGTACGGTGGCTCAATGGTCAGCACTGCTGCCTCACAGTGCCACGGAGCAGTGTTCGATTCCAGCCTCGGGTGACTGTGTGTGGAATTTGCACATTCTCCCCGTGTCTGCATGGGTTTCCTCCCAGAGTCTAAAGATGTGCAGATTAGGTGAATTGACCATGCTACATTGCCCATAGTGTTCAGGGATGTGTGGGTTAGGTACATGAGTCAGGGTAAATGCAGAGAAAGAGGACGTGGGAATGGATTCTGGGTGGGTTACTCTTCGGAGGGTTGGTGTGGACTTGTTGGGCCAAAGGACCTGTTTCCACACTGTAGGGAGTCTGTGGTTCTATTAGAAACTGCTTGTCGATTTTAAAAATGCTTTTGCTTCATTGAAATGTGTGCGCAGAAATCCACTGTATCTTGCTTTTGTGGTATTCAATAAAACTGTTTTGGAACCTCTCCACACTACAATTCGACTGCTGGATGGATTACAATTCATGGATGCTGCACCCGTGTTGATGTGAAATAATGAGTACTTGTATTTCTGCCATTGACGATAAATCAATGGAAACTGGTCATTTTGGCTTCACAGTCTTTTATTAGGTTCTGAAGCAATCTTGGCCTTCTGCAGCATGAGACTTATTCATTCCATCAAGGGGCTAGACCAACTGGCTATTGCTTGGAATTCTTTGTAGGAAGTCACATGTTTAGTTTGGTACACGTAAGTTTGTATGTACACACTGGATTTCTGGCAACAATGTAACCATTCTGACAATTATCAAAGATCTATTCCTATTCACACTTCTCAAGGTCAGGGCAGAGGTCAGGGCAGAGTCCCCGTTTTCATGGTGCAGTTAGTCTTGGGTATCATTCTAAGGGTAGATTCCTTGATGTTCCACTCTGGCACCAATTTTTCAATAATACTGAATTCCCTCATTGCAGCAGAGTATTTGAAAAATTAACAATTACTAACAGACCCCAGGTTGTGAATGGATTCTGTTACAGTCCATTTGCACGTCAGAACATAATGCAGGACAATGCAACCTGGATTCCTAAGCTGCCTCTTCCTGTTTAAATCATATCTTCACATGCGATATTTCTTCAATGAAAGGAATAGAGGTTTTCAAATGATTATCAGAATTCTTATCAGGAATATTCCCAGAACCAAAAATGTATTTGTTTTTAAACATGGGTCTCACTAATCCACATTGTGTTCCTCCATGGTGACAGTACCAGCAAGGCAGGCAGCATGTAGGCTCCTGGGGACGCCTGCTCCAGGCAGCTGCTTTTTCCTTTCTTACCTTACACTTTTTGTTTTCTTTCTTTTTCTTTATCTTCTTGTTGTCAGCAATGGCGAAGGCAACATCACAGAGGAGAGCAGCCAGAGAGGGAATCTTGACGTGCAGCGCCTGGCCTGGCAGTGGAGCCAGGGAGTCCTGGTTTGGTACGCCTGGAGTGGAAACTCCAAATGCAAGGTGGCAGCTGCAGTGGCAGGGGTGTTGTATGGCCAGAGCGGAGACTCCAGGTGTCATCAAGGTGGCAGCAGTGCCAGAAACTCCTGGTCATGGAAGCTGCGGAGCTGTAGTCTCCTGATTATCAACAAGGCAGAGTCTGGGGCTCCTGGATGTGGGGCGAGTGTGTGTCGAGCATCGGTGGCCCATCGGCAAAGTGGACCCAGCGACAAAGAGATGGCACCTGAAGAGTGGCGACTCTGACGTTGGTAGGTCCAACAGAGGGGTGGTGGTGGTGACTGTTGTTGGTCAGCCTGCCCAGAATTCAGGACTCATTGTAGAACAAAATAGACTTTCTTTCAACCTTATCGTTTTATTCTTAAAATGTTCAAGTAGTGTTGGATTTTCACTGTTTACTGTATTGTTCATTGTAGAGTACAAGTAACAAAATCAATCATTCATAACAAAGCCAGTCCCAAGTACAGGAAAGTTTTATATGTTGGGTCTTTAAAATTACACTCCTATATGGAATCACACTCATAAGTACCAGCGCTCTAAGTCAAATGTCCATAAATCAGGAAACCCATGTACGTTTTGCTTGAAAGCAGATTTGTTAGTGCAAAGTCATCGAACTGCTCTTGACTCCTCACCAGGTTCAACACACAAAATCTGTGTAGTTCAGCTGTTTTCAAAGCAATACAGCTTAATTGCAGCACCTCTACCATGGTACTTGCTTTTGTTTCTGTCTGACCCCCATGATTGCTGTTTTTCATGCCTACCCTGAATGACCTAGTGAAATCCTAGCATGAAGGCTGTCCCATTTTTTTCTGGGTAGATTCTGTCACCCAACTCTTGGAGCCACGTGCTATTGATAAATGTTCTGGATTTCTGGCTTGCTGAGAACAGAGAATGGATATAATTTTAAAAAATTCATTGACAGGCTGAAGGTGTCGCTACCTAGACTAGCATTTATTGATCAGCCCTAGAGGGCAGTTAATGCTGTTAGTCTGGAGCATTTGTAGGTCAGATCAGGTAAGGTTGGCAGTTTCCTTCCCTGAATGGCATTAGTGGGTTTTTTCAAACAATTGACAACAGATTCATGGCCATCACAACTCTTAATCAAGGCTTATATTGGATTCAAATTACACCATTTTTAGTGGTCTTCAGAACCCAGGTCCCCAGAACATTACCTGGGTGACTGGATTAATAGTCTAGCAATAATATCACTAAGTCGTTGCCAGGCCACGAAGAGCTAGCAGGAAGAAATTTGCTGTATGGATGAAAAGTAGCCTTTGATGCTGTCAGTGCCTACAGACCTAAGTATCAACATAAGTTCAAAATTTCCAGAAACTCTCATCAAGTTATCATCAAGTATTGCTGTATCAACAGCTTAATTCTAGCAAAGAAAGGACAAGTGATTTTGCCAATTTTTATACCATACCCATTTCCTAGACCATCTGCTCCTGCTTATAGTAGCTCCAGCCACATTTATCCTACAGTGATAACAATTTTGCCCAGTTTTCATGGGTTCTCATTGCTTATCAGGACAGCAAAAGACAGACACACACACTCATCCGAACTTTATAGAGCTATTTACTGCTCAGTGTGTTGACTGGGCTTCTTAAATGATTGGTAAAAACAATGACTGCAGATGCTGGAAACCAGATTCTGGATCAGTGGTGCTGAAAGAGCACAGCAGTTCAGGCAGCATCGAGGAGCTTCAGCAAAATCGACGTTTCGGGCAAAAGCCCTTCATCAGGAATAAAGGCAGAGAGCCTGAAGCGTGGAGCGATAAGCTAGGGGAGGGTGGGGGTGGGGAGAAAGTAGCATAGAGTA
>NC_057733.1:5176824-5188595 GCF_004010195.1 Chiloscyllium plagiosum
CTAGTGGGGATAGGACAGTGTCGAGGTAGGTAGAAATGAGTTCAGTTGGGCAGGAGCATGCTGAGACAATGGGTCGGCCAGGGTGGTGAGGCTTGTGGATCTTGGGAAGGAGGTAGAACCGGGCAGTGCGGGGTTCCCGGACTATGAGGTTGGAAGCTGTGGGTGGGAGATCTCCTGAGGTGATGAGGTTCTGTATGGTATGGGAGATGATGGTTTGGTGATGGTGGGTGGGGTCATGGTCGAGTGGGCAGTAGGAAGAGGTGTCCTCGAGTTGGCGTTTGGATTCAGCGGTGTAGAGGTCAGTGCGCCAGACTACCACTGCGTCCCCTTTATCCGCTGGCTTGATGGTGAGGTTGGGATTAGAGCAGAGGGATTGGAGGGCTGCGCGTTGTGAGGGTGAGAGGTTGGAGTGGGAGAGGGGGGTAGACAGGTTGAGGCGGTTAATGTCCCAGCGGCAGCTTAAATGATTGCACTACTAAATTATTACGAAATATGATTGTGTGACTACAGCTGAGATTGAAGAGAAAGCTGCCAGGTTTCCCAACTAGAAGTCTGTTTCTTAAGTTATCTGGTATTAGCAAGTAATGGAGAATGTTATTAAAAAAGCTAAGCAAATAACTTTTTATACAAAAATCATTAACAAATTCAACTCATGTTTTGCAACGAGTTTTCAACTGTGGTTAGTTCCAATTGCATCAAGTGTTTCACATTTCAGTTATAGCTCATCTAAATGACAATTTCTATCATGCACTTCGGAAGCTGTGAAAAATAAAGATGTCTTCACTTATTACTAAAAGGCATATGCCATAAAACTGATACTATTTTCAAGAAACCAAGAATATCCCTCAATAAATCAAAAGTCAGGTGAAACCTTTGCAATCATATAAGCACGGCTGACCATATATTTGTAGAACAAGAAAACAGATCAAAATCTAACATATGCATCAAGAGGGAGAAATTATCTAAGAAATAATTAAAACTTAGATTAAACCCCAAATTAAACAAATTTACAAAAAACTAAAAATCAGTTTGCAAAAGAATTCTTGGTTTGTTCATTTGATAGAATTGACTTTGTGCAGAAGAGTTCCCTCTGCTGCAGAGGTACACAGTAACTGCACTGCTCCTCATTTGCATTATCCTTGCTGCCATCACACTGACATCATGTTTTCAGTAGGGTTTAAAGAAATGAGGCTGACACTGCTCTAGCCCATGGTGTTTCACACCAATACTAAAGTTCCATTATATTCAACAAAAAATAAATTATAATTACTCTGAATGAAAACAAACTGCTGCAGAAACTTAGCAGGTCCAACCATTCAAGAATGTCACAATGGTCTTGAAACATGAACTCCGTTTCTGTCTCCACAGATGCTGAAAGACTTTTTTTCAGTTGTTCAGTATTTTATTTTTATTTGTAATTTCAAGTTGCTCATTTTCGCCAGCTGGCATCAAACCTACTTTGGTTGAATGAGAGATAGTGCAGATCACATTTGTAAATATTCTATGGCTTGTAAAACCTGTTCCATGCAGTACCTCACGATTTAGTCAAATTAGTGGAGTATGGTCTTAAGAGCTGCAAAATCTGAAGGAACCTGCAACTAAATAGGAATTTTCATATTTTTGAATACAGTAGGTTTTTTTAAAATTTACTCAGTGGGCATGGACATCACTGGCCAGCCAGCATTTACTTCCCATCCCTAGTTGCCCTTGAGAAAACGGTGGTGAGCTGCTTTCTTATACCACTGCAGTCTACATACTGGAGGTGACCCACAAATCCATAGGGAGAGAAATCGAGAATTTTGACCCAGAACGAGTGAAGAAATAGCAATATATTTCCAGGTCAAGACAGTGGGTGGCTTAGAGGAAAATTTGCAAGGGGTGGAGTTCCCATGTATCTGCTGCCCTTGTCTTTCTAGATGTAAGTGATTAAGGGTTTGGAAGGTGCCTTAATGAATTTCTGCAGTGCATTTTGTAGGTAGTTCACACTGCTGCGACTGAGCATCAGTGCTGGAAGAAGTTGATGCCAACCTAGCAGGCTGCTTTGTGCTGGAAGCTTCTTGAGTGTAATCAGAGCTGTACCCATCCAGACAACTGGAGAGTATTCCAGACTTGTGCCTTTAGATGGTGGACAGTCTTTGGAGAGTCAGGAGTTACTCGACCCAGTAATTCTGGCTTCTGACCTGCCCTTGTAGCGAATCCAGTTGACTTTCTGGTGAATGGTAACCACAAGGGTGTTGATAGTGGGGGAATTCAGTAATGATAACACTGTTGAATGTCATGGGGCAGTGGTTAGATTGCCTCCAATTGGTGACAGTCACTGCCTGGTGAGTGTTTCACACACAACTAACTTTCAAGTGCAGTCACTGTTTTTATGCTCAAGACTATTAAAACAAAGTTATGTGTATCCTAAATCATCTTAAGGTAGACAAGTTCCCAGGGCGAGATGAGATCTATCCCAGGTTTATGTGAGAGGCAAGGGAAGAAACAGCTGGGGAATTAGCAGATATCTTCACATCCTCTTTGACCACATGCAAGGTTCCAGAGGACTGGAGATTAGCCAATGTTGTTCGTTTGTTTGGGAAAGGAAGCAGGGATAATCCAGGCAATTATAGGCCGGTGAGTCTGATGTCTGTGGCGGGAAAGCTCTTGGAGAAAATACTGAAGGACAAGATATATGCACATTTGGAAGAAAATGGACTGGTTAGTGACAGGCAGCATGATTTAGTACGGAAAAGGTCATGTGTCATCGACCTGATTAAAATTTTTGAAGAGGTGACAGAGGTAATTGATGAGGGAAGGGCTGTGGATGCAGATTTCATGGACTTCAGTAAAGCATTTGACAACGTCCTACATGGCAGATTGGTAAAAAAAAACTATCACGTGGGATTCGGGGTGGACTGGCTAAATGGATACAAAACTAGCTTGGTCATAGAAGAGGAGGGTGGAAGGGGGGTTTTCAGAATGGAGACTAATAACTAGTGGTGTTCCAAAGGGATCAGTCTTAGGTCCTTTGTTGTTTGTAGTATATATAAATGATCTGGAAGAAAATGTGGGTGGTCTGATGAGCAAGTTTGCAGATGACAGGAAGATTGGAGGAGAAGCTGATAATGCCGCTAATTGTAAAAAGCTACAACTGTAAAAAGGATACAGACAGATTGGCGACTTGGGCATAGAAATGGCAGATGGAGCTTAATCCAGACAAATGCTAGGTGATGCATTTTAGAGGATCAAATTTAGGTGTGAATTATACTGTAAATGGCAGAACCCTTAGGACCATTAACACATGGACAAATCTGGGTGTACAGATTCACAGTTGCAAAAGGTAGCGAACTATAGGCCAGTTCGCTTAATGTCTGTCATCGGGAAAATGCTGGAGGCTATTGTTAAAGAAGAAATAATGACCATCTGGATGGAAATGGTTCCATCAGGCAGACACAGCATGGATTCAGGAAGGGAGGGTCGTGTTTGACAAACTTCCTGGAGTTCTTTGAGGATGTGACAAGCGCGGTGGGTGGAGGGGAACAGGTGGATGTTGGATACTGGGAGTTCCAGAAGGCATTCAATAAGGTTTCGCATAAAAGACTCATCCATAAGATAAGAAAGCGTGGAGTTGTGGGGAAGGTACGAGCATGGACAGAGGCTGGTTAACCAATAGAAAGCAGAGAGTTGGGGTAAATCGGTGTTTCTCTGGTTGGAGATCAGTGGTGAGTGGGGTGCTGCAGGGTTCGATGGTGGGCCAACAACTGTTCCTGACATTTATATAAATGATTTGGAAGAGGAGACCGAGTGTAAATATATCCAAGTTTGCTGATGACACTAAACTGAGGGGAAAGGTAAACTGTGTGGAGGATGTGGAGGGTCTGCAGAGAGATTCAGATAGGTTAGTGACTGGGCAAGGGTCTGGCAGATGGAAGACAATGTTGGTAAATGTGAGGTTATCCTCTTTGGAAGTAAAAATACTAGGTCAGGATATAATATAAATGGTGAAAGATTGCAGCATGCTGTTGTGCAGAGGGACTTAGGAATGCTCGTACATGAATCGCTAAAAGTTGATTTGCAGACGTAAGAGGTAATCAGGAAGACAAACAGAATATTGACTTTCATTGCGAGCGGGATTGCATTTAGGAGCAGGGAGGTTCTGCTGTAATTGTAGAAGGTATTGGTGAGGCCACACCTGGAGTATTGGGCACAGTTCTGGTCTCCTGACTTGAGGAAGGATATACTGGCTTTGGATGCGGTGCAGAGGAGGTTCACCAGGTTGATTTTGGAGATACGGGGATTACCCTGTGAGGAGAGATTGAGCTGCCTGGGATTGTACTCACTAGAATTTCAAAGAATGAGTCGGGATCTTATAGAAATGTATAAAATTATGAAAGGGATAGATAAGATAGAGGCAGGCAGGTTGTTACTGCTGGTGGGTGTGACTGGGACTAGGGGACATCGCCTTAATTTAGAGGTTATGGGGATTATGCAGGTAAGAGGAGCTGAGATGATGGATAGATCAGACATGATCTTAATGAATGGGGTAGCAGGTTCGATGGGCTAAATGGCCTACTCCTGCTTCTATTACCATGAAACAATGAGTAACTCACTTCCTGTCTTCCCAAAGCCTGTCCATCATCTTCAAGGCATGAGTCAGGAATGTGATGGAATACTTCCTGGATGGGTGCAGCTCCAACAACATCCATAAATATCCCCTCCCTCCACCACCGATGCTCAGCAGTGTGTACCATCTACCCAAGATGCACTGCAGCAATTCACCAAAGACCCTCAGGCAGCACCTTCCAAACCCACGACCACTTCCATCCAGAAGGACAAGGGCATCAGGTACATGGGAACACCACCCCCTGCAAGTTCCCCTCTGAGCCACTCACCATCCTGATTTGAAAAATCACCATCCCTTCACTGTCACTGGGTCAAAACCCTAGAATTACCTCCCTAAGGGCATTGTGGGTCAACCCACAGCACGTGGACTGCAGTGGTTCAGGAAGGCAGCTCAACTGCTGCTATGGACCAGACCAAACCCCCTCAAAGTATAATATGAAGATAGTCTAGATCCTAACGGTTTCTTATTGTAAAGGTAAGTACAAGGCATTGCCTTGCAGATGCAATTTGATTGGTCAGACTATTGACTTTAAGCAAACATACTTTATTTTTACACTATAGTTAAAAAACAGACAAAATAAAAATTAAAGAAGAGAACTAGCTTATCCGTAAGTCTTTTGAAATGCTTAACAAAGTAATAGATGTATTAGCTATTATTAATGAACTGTTTCAATATAGTAACATTCCATAAACACACCCTTGGCAAAGGCAAATTCAGTGAAATAGATGGTCTCACATGCAACTCCAGCAGCAGGAAGGGAACCCCAGCTTGTTACCGAAGCTGTAACAGAGAGATGAATAAGAGCTTCCGCATCCAGCTTCAAGACAACTTCCGCATCCAGCAACTGCAGAAAGCTAAATCTGGGAGCATGACCCCACTCAGCCAGGCTGCTTTTATTGTTCCAACTTAAAAAAGACTCCAAGGTCTCACAAGCTGTTTATGTTAGTGCCTTTGAGCAGATCACTTCATACTTCTATCTCAACCTTGCTTCGCAACAAAACCAGGACAGAGTACACCTCCTAAAGCCACAGGATTGTCACAGCATCACCTTCTGAAGGGGTGACGAGAGATGGGCACTAAATGCTGGACACAGTCAGCAATGCCCAGAGCCAAGAAGGAATGATAAAAGCCCACGCGGTGTGGAAGGCTGGTGTCCTCAGTCTGTACAATGTGTAACCAATTACATTGGTATCTTGCTCTTGTCGGGCAAAGTGTAAAGGTTGTAATTATCACTCACTCTGTATAGAGTGAACTTATTCTAATCTTAAATTCCACCTCCAGACTGGGTTTAAACTCTCTGTGAGTAAGGGAAATTATTGGAATGTTTTGACATGGTAAATTAAATCTGGGACGCTGATTTGGGATGGGAATGGGAGCAGGCACTCAAACGTAATCTCCCACCAATGAGACGGTGTGACAGCAGGAGCCATGACGTGGGTCAAACTGATCTTTGTGACCTTTGCCAGTGTTGACCCTCAGAATGTAATTCTTTACCTCACCCTTCATTGTCCACCATCCACCCAGCAACCGGAGCTCTTCTGGGGGGGGACTGTGAGGATTCCAGATGCTGGAGAAATCAGAGTCGAGAGTGTGGGGCTGGAAAAGCACAGCAGGTCAGGCAGCATTCGAGGATCAGGAGAGTCAATGTTTTGAGCATAAGCCCTTCATCAAGATTCTCCTGCTCTTTGGATGCTGCCTGACCTGCTGTGCTTTTCCAGCCCCACACTCTCGACTCTGTTCCACGAGGGAGGCCATTCAGTCCATCATGTCTGCACCAGCTTGGTGAATATTTCAGCATTTTCACCATCAGCAGAATGATTACATTTGTGGTTTTAACTGAATCATAGATGGAAAAACCACCCTGCTTTCTTTTCCACCTGTCATTCAAATTTTGCATGTCCCAAAATTATCGACAGACGGCTAATCATTTTTGAAGTCTCAATGTTTGCTGTAAATGGAAACGATGTGTACAGCAAGCTCCCACCAGCAGCAATGTGTTCATGAGCAGATCATCTCTAACGGGTTAGAATATGAATTCCCTGTACGACAGTGTCAGTTGTGCTGATGTGAAACCTCCACAATGAGATTTGAAGCTAGAATGTTTAGACTTGGAGATAAGGCTGATTCGTAAAGGAATTTCTGTCATTATAGGAGGCCATTTGGCTCATTGTATCCATGCTAGCTCTCTAATCCAGTCAATGCCATCCCCCTGCTCTGCTCCCATAGTGCTGCAGGTTTTTATCCCTCAAGCTCCCATCTAATGTCCTTTTGAAATCATCAGGTGTCATGTTCCCACCAGGCTCAAGCAGACAGTCCAGGCCCGTGTTACTCACTGTGTAAGGATATTCTCTCTCACACTGTATCTCCTGCATGAATCCTTCAATCTGAATCCCCATCATCTTTCCACCATCAGCTGACAGCAAGAGACATTTCTTGTCTCCTTTCTTCAAATCTGTTAGAATCTCGCTCACATTAAACAGATCTTCCCTCCACAATGTTCCCTCTAACCGTGTGGATTGTACAGCCTCTCAGACAGTATGCACCCACTCACTGGCTTTGCTCAGTCTGTCTTATTTCCCATCTTTAACAAGGAACAAAACAGATTATCTGGAAGCATAGAGAATTGTATGGATACTACAGCTCGTTCACTGCACTCAATTGACAAAAAAGAATCTTATATTTAAGTTGTAAAAAAAGATCTACACCAATAAGATATATTGCTTTCTTTGCAGATTTGCTGTGTGTTTACTGTATTTTGTTCACATTTTAATACTTCTGACAGTAAGCTCTCTACACATTATCCTCTGACCTCTTACCAATGACGATGATCTGTCACACAGAACAATCTTGACCTCCTGTTCATCACCTAGACAGCCTTAGTTGCTACGGTTCTGTTTGCCAATTGTGTTTTACAGAGTAGCTCAATTCACAAACCTGCCAATTCCCATTTCCAATAAATGGAATCCAATTACAGAGGAACCTAGATTATCCAAAGAAGATCTCAAGGTCCCGACAGAAACATTACATCAAAGATGTGTATCCAACACTGATCGCATCTTTTGATTAAAAGGTGCTGCCGAGAACGGTCCTCAACTGATGGGAATGCAGGCAGAGTCTCTAAATAACTGACCTCCCACTCCTGCTCTCTCTCTCCCCACACACTTTCCCTGGAGTTCTACATAAGGGAGTATCCTAAACCCTTTTCCCACAGATAATCTCTCTAACACTGTCCTGTACAGGGCAGAATGGAACCTGTCAAAAAGTTGCAGTAAAATATGTGCGCGCGCGTGCTATTTGGAGACTCACCCTCCCCTTCCCCACCCCCCCCCCCCCCCCCCAAACAGGCAGTAGCAGCAGCAGACTTGTTGTTGGTGTCCAGTCCAGCTGCCCCGGAGAGGGGACAGGGGCAGAAGGAGGTGATGTTGGGGTGGAAGGGGGGGGCAGGAGGGTGCAGTATTGGACAGGGTTTGGGGGGGGGTGAGCGAGGGCTCGTGTGCAGTGTGCTGCTGCTAGTCTCCTGAATGGGGAGCAGACTTAATAGAAAACTCCGAGCCCCAGAGGAAAGGCATTGAATTGATTAACCGAAAAATCAATTATCCAAACGAAATAGTGCCCACCCATCTCGTTCGAATAATCAAGATTCCTCTATATTTAGAAATGGACAATTTTTGATTACTTACAACATTAATGGTACACAGTCCTTGGATTATTTTCTACCAATTGAATTTGTGAGGGCAGTTGTGTAACTTTGAGGGTGGCATAGTGGCTCAGTGGTTAGTGCTGCTGCATCACAACCAGGGACCTGGGTTCAATTCCAGCTTTGGATGGCTGTGTGGAGTTTGCACATTCTCCCCATGGCTGATTGGGCCTCCACTGGATGCTCCAGTTTCCTCCCACAGTACAAAGACCATAGAATCCCTCCAGTGTGAAAGTAGGCCATTCAGACCATCAAGTCCCTACCAACCCTCTGAAAAACATCCCACCTCGACCTGCCATCTACTCTCTCCCTGGAACTCTGCATTTCCCACGGATAACCCTTTTAGCCTGCACATCCCTGGATACTATGGGCAATTTAGACTACGGCCAATCCAGCTAGCTGGACATCTTTGGTTCACGCCCGAAGGAAACACATGCTGTCATAGGGAGGATGCACAAACTCCATACAGACAGTCGTCTGAGACTAGAATCAAACCCAGGTCCCTCGTGCTGTTAGGCAGCAGTGCTAACCACTGAACTACCAGGCTGCCCAGATGTGCCGGTGATGTGGATTGGCCATGGTAAATGCAGTCAAGAGTGTGGTGCTGAAAAAGCACAGGTCAGGCAGCGTCCGAAGAACAGGAAAATCCATGTTTCGGGCATAAGCCTGATGTTGCCTGACCTTCTGTGCTTTTCCAGCACCACACTCCTGACTCTAATCTCCAGCATCTGCACTGCACACTTTCGCCATAGTAAATGCAGGGTTACAGAGATAGGGTCAAGGGCTTAGGCAACATGGAATGTTCTTTGGAGGCTGGGTGCAGACTCAGTCATACAGCACAGAAACAGACCCTGCATTCCACCAGTCCCTGCCAATCATAATCTCAAACTGAACTAGTCCCACCTGCCTGCACTTGGCCCACATCCCTCCAAACATTTTTTATCCATGCTCTTGTTGAAATGCCTTTAAAACATTCTAACTGTAGCCACATTCACCACTTCCTCTAAGAGTTCATTCCACACATGAACCACACTCTCTGCAAAAAAGCTCCCTCATGTCTTTTCTAAATCTTTCTCCTCTCTCAGTAAAAATATGACCCCCCACCCTTGAGAAAAGACCTTAAAACCTCTTTAAGGTCACCCCTTAACCTCCTATGGTCCAGTGAAAAAAGTCCAAGCCTATCCAGCCTCTCCTTATAAAATCTCTTCTGAACCCCCTCAACGGTTCAAATGGCCGTTTTCCACACTGTAGGGATTCTATGGCAACTTTAGTTTAAATATATTTCCTGTGAATGTAGAATTATACTGGTGCTGAATCAAACTCTTTAAATTATTGAGAAAATATTGACCAAGTCAAATTGCAAAAAAGAGCTTGTGTAAAGTTGAACGACTTGTCTTGGTGACTAATACTCACCAGTGTGGGGGAGTTTTGATCTGGCCAGAAAGATTCAGGAATTGGCCAGTGTCCAACAGGTACTCCGGTCTTGGGGTTGGGTCGCACATAAATCAGCTTGTGACAGCTATGCCAAGCTTGAGGGGGAAATAAAGAGGTTGCTCGAGGTGGGTCAACAACACCATCTGTAAAAAAAACAGAGCCAAAGGTAGAAGCTTCCTGCTTTATCAGAATCAATGAGAAAATCTTCCACATTGCAAGTTTGAGCGTTAGATGGCTACATTGAGGCAGAAGTTGACAGCACAAAAGGAAGTCATTCAGCCCACTGAATTAACGGCAGCCACCCGCTGAACAATCCAGTCAGTCCCAACACTGGCTCAATCCTCACAGCTCTGCAGCTTTCCCTGTCTCAAGTGCCTGGCCAATTTTCTTTTGAAATTATTGGTGAATGTTTCTGCTTCCAGCCCCTCCGCGGACAGCTCTCTGTGTAGAGCATCACATTTTTCTGCATCTCTTGCCCAAAATCTTCTCTTCGACGACAGATGGTCAGCTGATGGGAACAATTTTGGTTTCTCATCTACCTTACCTAAATGTCTTATAATCTTGCTCACACCAATCAAATTTTGTCCCAACCTCCTTTGCTCCAATACAGTAAACACAGTCTTTCCAACTTAACTGCATAACTAAAATTCTCCATCTCTAGAACCATTCCGATTAAACTCCTCCAGACCTTCACAATATTCTTTACATCCTTCACAAAGTGTGCTGACCAGAACAGGATCCAATACTTTCGCGGTAGCCAAGTCAAAGTTTGATAAATGCTGATCCCAAACTCCCCACCCTTTGTTCTCAATGCCTCTGTTAATGAAGGTGGCACAGTAGGTGGCACGATGGCTCAGTGGTTAGCACTGCTGCCTCACAGCACTAGGGACCCAGATTCGATTCCAGCCTCGGGTGACTGTCTGTGAGGAGTTTGTTGGACTGAAGGGCCTGTTTCCACACTGTAGGGAATCTAATCTAATCACCAAATCCAATAAGCTTTATTGGCCACTCTCTGTCAGGCAAACCACCTTAAAAGATTGTGCATCTGCTCCCCTGGACCTTCGGTCCCTGCACAATCTCTAAAATCGAGTAATTAGATATCTCTTAAGCTTCTCCCTATTCCTTCTGTCAAAATCTATCAGCTCACATTTCTCTGTGTCAAACATCACCTGCCACTTTCTGTGAGCCTATGTTTTATTGTAAGCAATTCATACCATACTCAACGTCTGCTTCTGCTCCTCCACATTTAATATGATTAGATTCCGTACCGTGTGGAAACAGGCCCTTCGGCCCAACAAGTCCACACCGACCCTGTGAAGCGCAACCCACACAGACCCATTCCCCCACCCTGTATTTACCCCTGAGTAATGCACCTATCGGGTTCCTGAAGAAGGGCTTATGCCCGAAACGTCGATTCTCCTGTTCCCTGGATGCTGCCTTACCTGCTGCGCTTTTCCAGCAGCACATTTCCAGCTAATGCACCTATCACTACGGGCAATTTAGCATGGCCAATTCACCTGACCTGCACATCTTTGGACTGTGGGAGGAAACCCACGCAGACACGGGGAGAACGTGCAAACTCCACACAGACAGTCACCTGAGGCGGGAATTGAACCCGGGTCTCTGGCGCTGTGAGGCAGCAGTACTAACCACTGTGCCACCGTGCTGCCCATAATATCTTTGGCAAATGTTGCAACTTTTACCCAGCATCCAAATAGCAAAGTTCTTTATTGTTGACAGTGTGGTGCTGGAAAAACACAGCAGGCCAGGCAGCATCTGAGGAGCAGGAGAATCGATGTTTCGAGCAAACGCCCTTCATCAAGAATGAGGCTGGGAGCCTCGTGGGTGGAGAGATAAATGGGAGGGGGTGGGGCTGGGGAGAAGGCAGCTGAGAGTGCAACAGGTGGATGGAGGGGGATGGAGGTGATAGGTCGGAGAGGAGGGTGGATTGGATTGGTGGAAAAGAAGATAGGCAGGTAGGACAGGTCATGGGGACAGTGCGGAGCTGGAAGTTTGGAACTAGGGTGAGGTGGG
>NC_057733.1:5191141-5196742 GCF_004010195.1 Chiloscyllium plagiosum
GGCGGTGAAGGAGGTCCAGGACCTCCATGTCCTCGGCAGAGTGGGAGGGGGAGTTGAAATGTTGAGCCACGGGGCGGTTTGGTTGATTGGTGCGGGTGTCCCGGAGATGTTCCCTAAAGCGCTCTGCTAGGAGGCGTCCAGTCTCCCCAATGTAGAGGAGACCGCATCGGGAGCAACGGATACAATAAATGATATTAGTGGATATGCAGGTAAAACTTTGATGGATGTGGAAGGCTCCTTTAGGGCCTTGGATAGAGGTGAGGGAGGAGGTGTGGGTGCACTTAAATTGGTGTCAGCAAAATTATTTGCATATTCAAGATTATTTAGCAAATGTTGCCCAATTGCTTGATCACATGAACACCGTATGGTGGTTTTTCAAGCATAAGCTGGTTGGATACAAGATGGTGACACAATAGATGACAGCCAATCACTTATTGATTTCTTAAGGCAGCTCCTGACCAATCAGACTCAACATGCTGAGTATAAATGGAAGTTAACTGTCAATCATCATTAACTGTTGCTTTCTCCATGACCATCCTGCTACCAATCAGAGTCCACTTGCCAACCAATGAGTTCTCAGATCTCACACGGTAAAGCTGCTGTCCTCCTTTGGGTTAGTATTCTTGTGAACTGTCCTGATATGAACTGAATGAAAACCATCAACAAAATGTGGCTTTTTCAGCAAAACTCCTTACTTACACAAACCCAGTAATGTTTCTAGCACTGACCCTTGGGAAACGTCTCTGTGCACCATTGTCCACTCTGGAAAACGACAACTGATCACAACTCACTGCTTTCTGTCCTTCAGCCAATGTTTCAATCCCGTTGGACACTGACCAACCTTTAATTGCTCTCTGAAGAGTCAGACCCTCAGTTGTATCAAATCATGTCAAAGTTCTGAAATGAAATGGAACCAGATGGACCAGCAGCAGCAGCAGCCTCAGCCCCATGACCATCACTAACATCTGGGGGACAGTGCTGAAAATGGGTTGCTGGAAAAGCGCAGCAGGATTCCTGAAGAAGGGCTCATGCCCGAAATGTCGATTCTCCTGTTCCCTGGATGCTGCCTGACCTGCTGCGCTTTTCCAGCAACACATTTTCAGCTCTGATCTCCAGCATCTGCCGTCCTCACTTTCTCCCATGGAGGACAGTGCCAATATTAGGAGAGGTATCTCACAGATTGGTGAAGCAGCAGTCAGACACACTCATACTCACGGAAGCATACCTTACAGGCAATGTCCTGGACTCCAGCATCACCATCCCTGGGTATGTCCTGTCTCACTGGCAGGGCAGACCCAGCAGAAATGCTGGCAGCCTGGAGTACACTCTGAGGTTACCGTTGAGCAGAAAATGAACTGTACTCACCACATAAACACAACGGCTCCAAGAGCAAGTCACAGAGCCTGGGAATCCTGCAGCGAGTAACTCAATTCCTGACTCCCCAAAGCCTGTCCACTATCTACAAGGCACAGGTCAGGAGTGTGATGGAATACTCCCCACTCGCCTGGATGGGGGCAGCTCCAACAACACTCAAGAAGCTTGACACCATCCAGGACAAAGCAGCCGGTTGATTGGCACCACATCCACAAACATTCCCTCCAACCCCACAACAATGCACCCACCACAATTACTATGACCACTGACGCTCAGTAGCAGCATTTACAACAAGCACTGCAGAAATCCACCAAATATCCTCAGACATCACCTTACAATCATATGAACGCTTCCATCGAGAAGGAGGAGGGCAGACGATAAATGGGAACTCCACCCCCTGCAACTTCCTCTCCAAGCCACTCTGACTTGCAAATATATCGCTGTTCCTTCAGTGTCGCTGGGTCAGAATCCTGGAATTCCCTCCTTAACAACATTCAGAGTCTACCTACAGCACACAGCCAGCAGTGGTTCAACAAGGCAGCTCACCCCCACCTTCTCAAGGGGCAACTAGAGACCGGCAATAAATACTGCCCCAGCCAGTAACCCCCATCCCCTGTGAACAAATGTCGAACAAACCTGGAGGACAGCCTGCAGCTGAGGATGCTGTTGTACAGTTCTCTCTCTCAGACCGCTTGCTTGACCCAGCCTGACCATTCGGTACTGTCACATCTTGTTTTACATTGGGCTAGTTTTCCAACTATATCTCCTCAGCAAGATCTCCCAGAACATCCTCTGTCTGTGCTGCACACCTGCTCATCTGCTGCTGAAGCCTTCACCCACACTCAATTGTTCCACTGTATGGATCATCTTCCACGCCCCCTCAACTGGAACTGATCCGATCCCAGCTCCCTGTACAAGTATCCCAAAATCCCCGCTATCCCAAAATACAGCCTTCCCAGGAAACCTTTCATAACCTGTAAATGGGGTAAAGTGAAGATGTATGATTTATATGGGAATGATTTCAACGTTTTTTGTAAAAGCGAAAATCTTCTTCAGATTCGTGAAGACAGGAACAATGGAGGTCTTCCGTAAAGATGAAGCTGGGGAGACCTGTATCCACCCCCCCAACTATGCAACTCTCCTTGTGCATGCTCACCTACATTAGCTCCTGGTCTGTCAATGCCTCCATTTCACACTCTCCATGTCCTATCCCTTCACTCTCTCTGTTATTCTCTATTGGCCCACAGCCATTGGTGATCTCTCACTCTCCAAGTCTCGTCTCTCACACTGGCCTGAGCTCAGAGCTCTACAATTACAAACTCCTGCTGTCCTCTAGAAAACTGACCTCTTTGATAAAGCCTTTGGTCAGCTCTCTCCTGTTATTACTTGGTGTGGTTCGGAGTCAAACTTGCTCCAGGAAAGTTTTGGAAAGTTTTTGGAATGCCAAGGTGTCATCTTGTCTTTTGTATTGATCAAGGTGAGAGTGGCTCCCCATTGATCGGTTTCGAGGCACAGGGAGCTGTCAGAGAGGTTACCGGGCTAACCATCTATTGGGGTTTCAATCGGGGGAAGGGAAACCTTTTGGGTAAGTTTACTTTGACTCATAGACCTCGCAGAATGAATGACCAGAAAATGTGTTAACTGGGCACTGCTAATTATGGCCCACTGTTGTACTAGTCATCACAGGAGAACATAGAACATAGAACATTCCATCCTCGATATTGTGCCAACCTATGGAACCAATCTGAAGCCCATCTAACCTACACTATTCCATTATCGTCCATATGTCTATCCAATGACCATTTAAATTCCCTTAAAGTTGGTGAGTCCACTATTGTTGCAGGCTGTGCGTTCCACACCCCTACTCCTCTCTGAGTAAAGAAACTACCTCTGACATCTGTCCTATATCTATCACCCCTCAATTTAAAGCTGTGTCCTCTCATGCTAGCCATCACCATTTGAGGAAAAAGGCTTTCCCTGCCCACCCTCCCTAACCCTGTGATTATCTTATATGTCTCAATTAAGTCACCTCACAACCCTCTTGACTCTTAACGAAAACAGCTCAAGTCCCTCAGCCTTTCCTCATAAGACCTCCCCTCCATACCAGGCAACATCCCAGTAAATCTCCTCTGCACCCTTTCCAAAGCTTCCACATCCTTCCTATAATGCGGTGAGCAGAACTGTACGAAATACAAAGTGCAGCCGCACCAGAGTTTTGTACAGCTGCAGCATTACCTCATGGCTCTGAAACTCAATCCCTCTAACAATAAAAGCTAACACACCGTACACCACCTTAACAACCCTGCCAACCTGGGGGGCAACTTTCAGGGATCTGTGTACATGGACACGAAGATCTCTCTGCTCATCTGCACTCCCAAGAATCTTACTATTAACCCAATATTCCTTATTCCTGTCGCTCCTGCCAAAGTGAATCACCTCACACTTTTCCACATTCAATTCCATTTGCCACCTCTCAGCCCAGCTCTGCAGCTTATCCCTGTCCCTCTGTAACCTACAACATCCTTTAACACTATCCACAACTCCACCAACATTAATGTCATCTGCAAATTTACTAACCCATCCTTCTACACCCTCACTCAGGTCATTTATAAAAATGACAAACAGCAGTGGACCCAAAACAGATCCTTGCAGTACCCCACTAGTAACTGAACATCAAGGTGACTATTTCCCATCAACCACCACCCTCTGTCTTCTTTCAGCTAACCAATTTCTGTCCAAACCGCTAAATCACCCTCAATCCCATGCCTCCGTATTTTGTACAATAGCCTACGTGGGGAACCTTATCAAACGCCTTACTGAAATCCATATACACCACATCAACCCCCTGACCCTCATCCACCTGTTTGGTAACTTTCTCAACCAACTCAATAAGGTTTGTGAGGCACAATCTACCCTTCACAAAACCGTGTTGATTATCTCTAATCAACTTATTCCTTTCTAGATGATTATAAATCCTATCTCTTATAACCCTTTCCAACACTTTACCCACAACCAAAGTAAGGCTCACTGGTCTATAATTAACAGGGTTGTCTGTACTCCCCTTCTTGAACAAGGGGTCAACATTTGCTATCCTCCAGTCTTCTGGCATTATTTCTGTAGACAACGATGACACAAAGATCAAAGGCAAAGGCTCTGCAATCTCCTCCCTGGCTTCCCAGAGAGTCCTACGATAAATCCTATCTGGCCCAGGGGACTTATCTATTTTCACACTTTCCAGAATTGCTAACACCTCCTCCTTATGAACCTCAATCCCATCTCATCTAGTAGCCTGTATCTCCGTATTCTCCTTGACCATGTTGTCTTTTTCAGTGTGAATACTGACAAAAAGTATTCATTTAGTGCCTCCCCTACCTCCTCTGACTCCACACACAACTCCCCACTACTATCCTTGATTGGGCCTCAATCTTACTCCAGTTATTCTTTTAATCCTGATATAGCTATAGAAAGCCTTAGGTTTTCCTAGATCCTATCCACCAATGACTTCTCATGTCCCCTCCTGGCTCTTCTGAGCTCTCTCTTTCGGTCTTTCCTGACTACTTTGTAATTCTCGATTGCCCTAACTGAGCCTTCACATCTCATTCTAACATAAATCTTCATCTTCCTTTTGGCAAGAGATTCAACTTCCTTAGTAAACCACGGCTCCCTCGCTTGACCACTTCCTCCCTGCCTGACAGGTACATATTTATCAAGGACACACAGTAGATGGTCCTTGAATAAGCTCCACATTTCAATTGTGCCCATCCGCTGCAGTTTCCTTCCCCATCCTATGCATCCTAAATCTTGCCTAATCGCATCGTAATTTCCCTTCCCCCAGCTGTAACTCTTGCCCAGTGGTATACACCTATCCCTTTCCATCGCTAACGTAAACATAACAGAATTGTGATCACTATCACCAAAGTGCTCACCTACTTCCAAGTCTAACACCTGGCCTGGTTCATTACCCAGTACCAAATCTAATGTGGCCTAGCCCCTTGTTGGCCTGTCTACATACTGTGTCAGGAAGCCCTCCTGCACACACTGGACAAAAACTGACCCATCTATAATACTCGTACTGTAGCATTTCCTGTCAATATTTGGATAGATAAAGCCCCCATGACAACTACCCTGTTACTCTCACTCCTGTCCTGAATCATTTTTGCAATCCTTTCCTCTACGTCTCTAGAACAATTCGAGAAACCTCCCAACAGGGTGACCTCCCCTTTCCTG
>NC_057733.1:5197242-5199429 GCF_004010195.1 Chiloscyllium plagiosum
CAATTTTCTTTTTTACATGGTTTTTTTCTGGGGTTTTTGCTCCCTGTAACAGACAAATGTCCCGAGTTATCACTGTGATGTAATTGTTATCGTGTATTTCCAATAATTTAGACCAGATAATGCAGGTTCTCATTTCTAACTATATAGTTCATCAACTGAGTTTACAGCAACAATAATCAGTGGTTTTCAATCTTTAAAGCTTTTGAAATTGGACTCAGATGTTAGGTGCCGTTCATTCGAGATATGATACTTGCAGAATTGTACAGCTTGTATTATTGTCTCAGACCTCCACAGGTTTATGGCTTCCTTATCTTAGGCTGGTAATTTGTCTTGACTCTCCTCCCTGTATCACTCACTGTGAATGTTTCATCCACAGCTTGAACATTTTATTTAAGAAAGAGTCGGATCGAGCTCTCAAGGATAGTGGAATCAAGGGTTATGGAAATAAGGCAGGAACAGGATACTGATTAAGGATGATCAGCCATGATCATATTGAATGGTGATGCAGGCTCGAAGGGCAGAATGGCCTACTCCTGCACCTATTGTCTATTGCCTATTGTTTATTAAGGGGCAGCACGGTGGCTCAGTGATTAACACTGCTGCCTCGCAGCACCAGGGTCTCAGGTTCGATTCCGGCCTTGGGCGACTGTCTGTGTGGAGTTTGCACATTCTCCCCGTGTCTGTGTGTGTTTTCTCCGGGTGCTCCGGTTTCCTCCCACAGTCCAAAGATGTGCAGTTCGGGTGAATTGGCCATGCTAAATTACCCATAGTGATAGGTGCATTAGTCAGAGGGAAATGGGTCTGGGTGGGTTACTCTTTGGAGGGTCGTGTGGACTGGTTGGGCTGAAGGGCCTGTTTCCGCACTGTAGGGAATCTAACCTAATCTAACCAAATTGAGAATTGTTCCTGGCGATGGGAAGTGTCTGTTCTGTGCTGTGGGCAATGTTATGTGCATTGAGCATGGAACTTTAACTTGGGAAGCTAATGAACCCTGAGGAAAAATTGTATTATCCCCAGTGTTCCATTCCACAAAGCCAAGCAGTGAAAGATGCAACTGAAACCTAATCTGCACATGCTCAGTATGCATTTATTTACACAGGTACATAATACAGATCTCTGAGCCAGGCAACCCAGGTTCAAGTTGCACATGTTCCAGAAATGAGTCATGACATCTCTGAACAGATTTATTAGAATTATCTGCAGTTAAATAGTTGAGGGCTCTATGATACAATGTAGTGTCCCTACCTCCTAGCCAGGACAATCAGGTTCAAGTCCCATCTCCAAAGATGTGTGATAACATCTCTGAATAGATTGTTTAGAAAATATCTATAATTGATAGGGTGGAAGGGAGAGAAGGTGCAGAGTGATTGCACATAAATAATAGCAGTGCTCACAACTACTGAATTGCTCTTTGAAATTAAATAGTTGAGGCATCTTATTGATCTCCCTGTCTCTGAGCCAAGAGGCCCAGGTTTATATCCCAACTGCATCATAGGGGAGTAATAACATCTCTGAACAGGTTATTTTAATCTATCTGCAATCAACATGTAGGACCCTCAAAACGCTCCAATTTAAGAAGCCGCATCACCCATATTCTATTTTCCAACTCCTTGTTATACTATCTCTCTCAGATACTGCTCCTGATACCTGTCAGTTTGATTTTGTCCAATTTGGTTATCTATTAGGAAATTAAATTTATTTTTAAGGTATTTGTTAACTTTCTAATGTTATTTTCTAATTTATTTTGTTTGAGCATTTTCAGGCACTTTTAAATATTGGCTGCAAAATATATTCTATTCTATAGACTGTAGCATATATTCTACAGAATTATAGTTGCGGAAAGGATGGTTGAGGACTTGTCAACTGAGGTAGTATGGGCTGAGGTTAGAAACAGGAAAGGAGAGGTCACCCTGTTGGGAGTTTTCTATAGGCCTCCGAATAGCTCCAGAGATGTAGAGGAAAGGATAGCAAAGATGATTCTCGATAGGACTGAGAGATACAGGGTAGTTGTCACGGGGGACTTCAACTTTCCAAATATTGACTGGGAACATTATAGTACGAGCATTATAGATGGGCCAGTTTTTGTCCAGTGTGTGCAGGAGGGCTTCCTGACACAGTATGTAGACAGGCCAACAAGGGGCGAAGCCACTTTAGATTTAGTACTGGGTAACGAGCCTGGCCAGGTGT
>NC_057733.1:5202474-5248767 GCF_004010195.1 Chiloscyllium plagiosum
TGGATACAGAACTGGCTCAAAGGTAGAAGACAGAGGGTGGTGGTGGAGGGTTGTTTTTCAGACTGGAGACCTGTGACCAGTGGAGTGCCACAAGGATCGGTGCTGGGTCCTCTACTTTTTGTCATTTACATAAATGATTTGGATGCGAGCATAAGAGGTACAGTTAGTAAGTTTGCAGATGACGCCAAAATTGGAGGTGTAGTGGACAGCGAAGAGGGTTACCTCAGAATCATTTTGGAACTGAGGGAACACAAGCACTCAGAAACAATTCAAAGTAATTATTTGTAAAAGGATTTTTCTTTTGAATGATGTTTGACAATCCTGTTGATTGTGTTGGAATTGGATCATCCCTGTCCCTAGTGTTGGCACAAAGCACTTGCTGCACAAACCCAATAGACAGATTCATGGAATATAGAACATAGAAAAGTACAGCACAGAACAGGCCCTGCGGCCCACAATGTTGCACCGAGGGTTAATCCTAATGTAAAATAAAATAACTTAACCTACACACCCCTCAACTCACTGCTATCTCAACTCACTGCTATCCATGTGCATGTCCAGCAGTCACTTAAATGTCCCCAATGACTCTGCTTCACCATCACAGCTGGCAATGTATTCCATGCATTCACAACTCCCTGCGCAAAGAACCTACCTCTGATATCCCCTTTATACCTTTCTCCTAATATCTTCAAACTATGACCCCTCGTGCCAGTCAATCCTGCCCTGGGGAAAAGTCTCTGGCTACTGACTCTATCCATGCCTCTCATTCCTTTGCATTCCTCGATCAGGTCTCCTCTCTTCCTCCTTCTCTCCAGAGAAAAGTCCGAGCTTATTCAACCTCTCTTCATAAGACAAGCCCTCCAGTCCAGGCAGCATCCTGGTAAACCTTCTTTGCAACCTCTCCAAAGCCTCTGCATCTGGGTGTCAACTTTGAGGGATCTATGTACTTGCACACCCAGATCCCTCTGTTCCTCCACACTTCCAAGAATTCTGCCTTTAATCCTATATTCAGCATTCAAGTTCGACCTTCCAAAATGCATCACTTCACATTTATCCAGGTTGAACTCCATCTACCATTTCTCAGCCCAGCTCTGCATCCTGTCTATGTCACACTGCAGCCTGCAGTAGCCCTCGATACCTTTGTGTCATCTGCAAATTTACTAACCCACCCCTCAACCTCCTCATCCAAGTCATTTATAAAAACTACAAAGAGCTGAGGCCCCAAAACAGAGCCCTGTGGGACCCCACTCAACACTGACCTCCAGGCAGAATACTTTCCATCGACAACCACTCGCTGCCTTCTGTCAGCCAGCCAATTCTGAATCCAGATAGCCAAATCTCCCTGTATCCCATACTTCCTGACTTTATGAATGAGCCTACCAGGGGGAACCTTATTAAATGCCTTGCTGAAGTCCATATACACAACATCCACTGCTCGACCTTCATTGACCTGTCTTGTCACCTCCTCAAAGAACTCAATAAGATTAGTCAGGCATGATCTGCCCCTCACAAAGCCATGCTGACTGCCTTTAATCACTCTATGCTGTTCCAAATAGCCATAAATCCTAATCTTCAGAATTTTTTCCAAAACTTTGCTGACCACAGACATAAGACTGACTGATCAGTAATTGCCAGGGATTTCCCTATTACCCTTCTTGAAAAGAGGAACAACATTTGTCTCCTTCCAATCCTCCAATATGACTCCTGTGGAGAGTGAGGAAGCAAAGATCTTCACCAGCGGCTTAGCAACCTCCTTTCTCATTTCCCGGAGCAGCCTAGGATAAATCTGGTCTGTCTCTGGGGACTTATCAATCTTAATGTTTTCCAAAATTTCCAGCACATCAACCTCATCAGTCTTGATCTGTTCAAGACTGTATCCCAGCTCCTCAAAGTTCTCATTCACAACAAGATCCATTTCCTTGGTGAAAACCGAAGCAAAAAACTCATTTAGGACTTCCCCTATCTGCTCAGACTCCATGCACAAGTTCCCTCCGCTATCCCTGATGGGCCCTACCTTCTCCCAGATCATTCTCTTATTCCTCATGTATGAGTAAAATGCCTTTGGGTTCTCCCTAATCCTTCCCACCAAGCCTTTTTTGTGTCTCCTCCTGGCTCTCCTTGGTCTAATTCTGAGCTCCTTTCTAGCAAGCCTGTAACCCTCTAAAGCTGTGCTACATCCTTGCTTCCTCCACCTTACTTAAGGTGTCTTCTTCCTTTTGACGAGAAGTTCCTCTGTTCTTGTCATCCAAGGTTCCTTAATCTTACCCCTTCTTGCCTGTCTTAGGGGAACAAATTTGTGCATCACTCGCAACAACTGCTCCTTAAACAGTCTCCACATGTCTACTGTGCCCTTTCTGTGGAACAATTGCTCCCAGTCTGTACTTCCCAACTGTTGTCTGATAGCGTCATAATTTCCTTTTCCCCAATTAAATACCTTCCCATGGCTGTGGTAAATGTGAGGCAGTTATCGTCAGTGTCACCAAAGTATTCTCCCACTGCGAGATCTGACACCTGTCCTGGCTCATTGCCGAACACCAAATCCAAAATGGCCTGTATCCTGTCCCAGGACCATGCAGCATTCTCCAAAGGGTCTGCAATATTTCCCACACTGACTTTGCTTAAGGTGCAGTCAGTGTGATGGGTTATGGTGTGTCTGTTTTAATGCAAGAAGTATCAGAAAGAAGGGTGATGAACTTAGCGCGTGGATCAGTACTTGGAACTATGATGCTATGGCCATTGTGGAGATTTGGATATCACAGGGTCAGGAGTGGTTGTTGGATGTTCCAGCGTTTAGATGTTTCAAAAGGATTAGAGGGGAAGGTAAAAGACACGGAGGAATGGAGGAATACAGGGTTAAAGGCAGGATTCCTGGTAGTGTGGGCGGCACGGTGGCACAGTGGTTAGCACTGCTGCCTCACAGCGCCAGAGACCCGGGTTCAATTCCCAACTCAGGCGACTGACTGTGTGGAGTTTGCACGTTCTCCCCGTGTCTGCGTGGGTTTCCTCCGGGTGCTCCGGTTTCCTCCCACAGTCCAAAGATGTGCAAGTTAGGTGAATTTGCCATGCTAAATTGCCCTTAGTGTTGGGTAATAAGGGGTAAATATTGGGGTATGGGTGGGTTGCGCTTCGGCGGGTCGGTGTGGACTTGTTGGGACGAAGGGCCTGTTTCCACACTGTAAGTAATCTAGTCTAATCTAATCTAATAAACAGAGGGATCTTGGGGTCCATGTCCATAGATCCCTCAAAGTTGCCACCCAAATTTGATAGGGTTGTTAAGAATACATATGATGTGTTGGCTTTCATAAGCAGAGGGATTGAGTTTAAGAGTCGCGAGGTTATGCTGCAGCTCTGTGGAGCCCTGGTTAGATCATACTCTGGATACTGTGTTCAGTTTTGGTCGCCTCACTATAGGAAGGATGTGAAAGCTTTCAAGAGAGTGCATGTGAGATTTGCCAGGCTGCTGCCTGGACTGGAGGGCATGTCTAAAGAAGAAAGGTTGAGTGAGCTAGAGCTTTTCTCATTGGAGTGAAGAAGGATGAGACGTGACTTGATAGAGGTGTACAAGATGATGAGAGGTATAGATAGAGTGGATAGTCAGGGAGTTTTTCCCAAGGCAGAAATAACTGTCACAAGGGGGCATAATTTTAAGGTGATTGGAGGAAGGTTTAGGGGAGATGTCAGAGGTAGGTTCTTTACACAGAGAGTGGTGGGTGTGTGGAATGCACTGCCAGCAGTGGTGTTGGAGTCAGATGTATTAGGGACATTTAAGCGACTCATGGATAGGCACATGGATGATAGTAAAATGAAAGGTATGTAGCAATTTTTGAGAAGATTTGTAGCTCAGGTTCATGTTCTGGATGTAGGTTTGCTTGCTGAGCTGGAAGGTTCATTTTCAGACATTTTGTCACCATACTAGGTAACGTCATCAGTGTGCCTCCAGTGAAGAGCTGGTGTTATGTCCCACTTTTTATTTGTGTTTAGATTTCTTATGGTGGGTGATATCATTTCTCGTTCTTTTCCTCAGAGAGTGGTAAATGGAGTCCAAGTCAACATGTTTGTTGGCAGAGTTCTGGTTGGAATGCCATGCTTCTGAGAATTCTCGTGTGTCTCTCTGTTTGGCTTGTCCTAGGATGGATGTATTGTCCCAGTCAAAGTGATGTCCTTCCTCATCTGTATGTGAGGATACTAGCGAGAGAGCGTCATGTCTTTTTTGAGGCTAGTTAATGTTTATGTATCCTGGTGGCTAGTTTTCTGCCTCTTTGTCCAATGTGGTGTTTGTTACAGCCCTTGCACGGTATTTTATAAATGACATTAGTTTTGTTGGTTGTTTGTATAGGGTTCATCAGCTGCTGTTTAAGGATGTTGGTAGGTTTGTGGGCTGCCATGATGCCGCGAGGACTAAGTAATCTAGAAGTCATTTCAGAGATGGCTTTGATATATGGTAACGTGGCTAAAGTTTCTGGGTGCGTTGTATGTACTTACTTAGGTTTGTTGTTGAGAAATTGCCGAGAGGTGCGAGGGAGGAGCGAAGGACTTCTGGGAAGGTGAGTCTAACCGTTTAAATCGATGGACTGTGTTTATTGGGTACCCATTCTATTGAATAACGGATACCCATACTGTAATCTGCATTCAAATTCAACCTTGCAAAATTAATCACTTCACACTTTTCCAGGTTGAACTCTATTTGTCACTTATCATCCCAGTTCTGATCCTGTCATTGCCCCACTGCAACCTACAACAGCCCTCCACACTATCCACCACTCCACCAACCTTCATGTCATCGGCAAACTTAGTAACCCACCCTTCCACTTCCTCATCCAAGTCATTTATAACAATCGCAAAGAGCAGAGGTCCTAGAACTGATCTCTGCGGATCACCACTTGTCACTGAGCTCCAGGCTGAATATTTTCTATCTATGACCACTCTCCTCTTCTATGGGTCAGCCAATTCTGTGTCCAGACAGACAGGTTTCCCTGTATCCCATGCCTCTTTACTTTCTGAATGAGCCTACCATGGGGAACCTTGTTAAAATCCGTATATACCACATCCACCGTTCTACCATCATCAATGTGTTTTGTCACATCCTCAAAGGATTCTATAAGGTGTGTGAGGCATGACCTGCCCCTCAAAACCATGCTGACTATCTCTAATCAAACTATGGTTTTCCAAGTAGTCATAAATCCTGTCTCTCAGAACCCTCTCCAATACTTTGCCCACCACAGATGCAAGACTGACTTGTTTGAGATTCTCAGGATTATCGCTATTCCCTTTCTTGAACAGTTTCTGAGTGAGGTAGGAAGAGCACATTGGATGGAATATAACATCCACTTTGCTATGAAAAATACAAATGCAGAGTATTTCTGAAATAATGAGGTTGGGAACTGTGATCTCCAAAGAGTCCTGGGTGTCCTTGCCCATGGGAAAGGTAACACAGATATGCAGTATCTTTCAGCAAGGCAATGGACCCCAGCAGTACACCCTGTGTAGGTTCACCTCCAGCCAAGGTTTTGTGTTCTTGGAGCTTTACCCATCCAAGCAAGTAGAAAAGATTCATCAAACTTTGGACTTCTGTCTTGTTAATGGTAGAACTGTCGCCATCCACAGCATAGGACCATAAGATATAGGAGCAGAATCAGGCCATTCAGCCCATTGAGCTTGTCCCACATTCATTCATGGCTGATAGGTTTCTCACTCCCATTCTCCCGGTAACCCCTGTTCCCCTACTAATCAAGGAATCATTAGACCATAAGACATATAAGCAGAAATTAGGCCATTTGGCCCATCAAGTCTGCTCTGTCATTCAAACCCATTTTCTCACTTTCCCCCCCAAAACCTTGGCAATCAAGAACCTATCTATCTCTGTTTTAATTATACTCAATGACCTGGCCTCTACAGCCTTCTGTGGCAATGAATTCCACAGATTCACCGCTCTCTGGTTGAAGAAGTTACTCCTTATCTCCGTTTAAAAAGGTCTTCCCTTTTCTCTAAGACTATGTCCTTGGGTCCTAGTCTCTTACTAATGGAAATATCTTCCCAATATGCACTCTGTCCAGGCTGTTTAGTATTCTGTATGTTTCAATTGATTCTTCCCCTCCACCCCCACCCCCACCCCCATCCTTCTAAATTCCATCGAGTGTAGTCCAAGAGTTGTCATATGTTAAGCCTTTCACTCCTGGAATCATTCTCCTGAACCTCCTCTGGACTCTGCTCCAGGGCAAATACATCTTTCCTGAGGTATGGGGCCCAAAATAGCTCACATTATTCCAAATGTGGTCTGACCAGAGCCTTATAAAGACTCAGAAATACATCTCTGCTTTTATATTCTAGTCCTCTCAAGGTGAATGCCATCATTGTATTTGCCTTCCTAACTACTGACCCAAGCTGCAAGCTTACCATAAGAGAAACCTGGAAAAGAACTCCCGAGTCTCTTTGCACTTGAGGTTTCTGAATGTTCTCCCCATTTCTCCCCTGTTCTTCCTACCAAGGTGCATGACCTCACATTCTCCTACATTGTACTTCATCTGCCACTTTTTTGCCCACTCTCCTAACGTCTGATGGAGTGTTCAGGGATCAGGGATTGAATCTCTTAATTTTTTTCAGTGATATAAATGAGCTTGACATTGACATGAGAAATTGAAGTTGAGTTTTGCTGCTAAGTTTGTAACTGTAAGAAAGATTTTGGAGAGTCAGTGGTGTGTGCAGTTCTCTGTCTAACCTGTCTCTTTGCCTGTTTGGCAGGGCTGTTGGTTGGAATTGTTCTCCGATACGGGATCCACGTTCCAGCAGATGTCAGTAACGTGACCCTGAGCTGTGAGCTGGAAGACAGCCCTTCTACATTATTAATTAATGTCAGTGGGAGGTTTTATGAATACACACTGAAAAGTGAAATCAACCCCAAAGACATAAATAACGTGGAAAATAATGAGATGCTGCAAAAGGTAAAACTACCCATTTGTTCTGACCACTGATCGGAGAAATCCAGGACCTTTGGGGGAGATCGAGGTGGGTGGGCTTGTTGGTTGAGAGAAATAGGAGGGGTAGGGAGTGAGAGTGGTGTGTGTTGGAGCAAGGGAGAGGAATGGGCTTGAGGGTGCAGTGAGTGAGAAATGGGGAGAGGGAGATGGGGTATTAGGATTAAGGTGGGTGATGGGATGGAATTAGCTGGGTGGGGAGAGGGCAGAGAAAGTCCCAAGATAACACCCTGCCTCACTTTGCCAGTCTGGGTTTTAACTCTGTTCTCTCCATTCCAATATACAGGTGACTTTTGACCCTGAGGTGTTCTTTAACATTTTGCTCCCACCCATTATATTCTACGCTGGTTACAGTCTCAAACGGGTGAGTGCAGTCTTTGAATTGGGATATTTATCAGAGTGACTGATGAATTTTTCAGTAGCTTAGTTAAATGTCTGTTAGAGCGGATGTATCTATTAACGGTAACATTGCCTTCAGCCACATCTCTCAGTCTGATCCTAGAGCAGATCCTATGGCATTTGGGATATTCAGTGCTGATTGTGATATTTTTGAGGGTGAATGTCAAGTTTTAAATTCCTGCTTCTCAAAGATCTGTTTGTATTCAGTGTGTTGGGAAATTTATAGCTGTTTGTGTTTACAGCGACATTTCTTCCGAAACTTGGGTTCCATTTTGGCATATGCTTTCATTGGGACTGCCATCTCCTGCACTGTCATTGGGTGAGTATTAACAACACTTTAATCTGCATGTTCACAATTCTAACCATTCATATCCTCAGAAAACTTTCCTCTTCATTGTGAGAATGTGTCAGAATGTTTCATATGCAGCCAAACATGTTGGCCAATAGAGGGCAGAACATGCATCCTTCCTGTTCATTAAGGACCTATCAATGGTTCAGACAAAATATTGCTGCCTCCATTTCCCATCTCACTTCCAAAATATTTGGTTACATCAGTTGACAAACAAAGACCTTTTATTTTGGTTGCAGTTTTCTTCGTAATCACAGAATGTCAGGAAGGCAAATGCAATGGTGTCCTTTACTGTACAGAGTTGAAGTGCCCACCAGAATAAGGAAGTGAAATACAGTGCAGTGCTCTCTCCATGTCTATGGAATCATCTCCCTGTATTGCATGTGAACTCTGGGATGGGAAGGTTGTCTTTTTCTGAAGGACAGACCAAATTGGGTCCATATTCTGTGGGGTTTAGAAGAATGAGAGGGAATTCAGGTGCGCAAGCTTATGAAGGGGCTTGATAGGGTGAACACTGAAGTTTTTTAACCCATTACTGGGGTCTAGAACAGAGAGTCACAGTCTTGGGGTAAATCATCAGAGAGGGAATGAGAGTTTTTTTGCAGTTTGGAAATGTATAGTCAGGTTGTGTCCCCCTGGCCCTTTATCGTGTGGGAGGTGAGGGGAATGTGACAGGGACAGAGGTGGGGGTTATCCTAGTCCTGGCCTGTGTGTGAGACAACCCCAGGATATCCCGTTCTGTTCCCACACACTGACTTTGCCCAAACTGAGCTAACTCCATCTGCCCAATCACTGCCCAGAGTGAATTCACAGCTGCTTCTCTCTTCCAATAGGCTGATTATGTATGGCTGTGTCAAGCTGATGGCTCTGATTGGTCAACTGAACAGGGACTTTTATTTCACCGATTGCCTGTTATTTGGGGCTTTTATTTCTGCGACTGACCCAGGTACGTGAAAATGACTCATTGACCGGAAAGACTTCACACTGGACACAAGATAGGGCAGGTGGAGGAGGTGGGGTGTGAGGGAAAGAGGAAGCAAGGAAGTGACATTGAGGAATGGGTGGCGATGGGAGGCTGAAGGATTTTGGGGTAGCACAATGGCTCAGTGGTTAGCACTGCTGCCTCACAGTGCCAGGGACCCCAGTTCAATTCCAGCCTCGAGTGACTGTCTGCATGGAGTTTGCACATTCTCCCTGTTTCTGCGTGGGTTTCCTCCGAGTGCTCCGGTTCTCTCCCAAAATCCAAAGATGTGGAGGTTAGGTGAATTGGCCATGCTAAATTGTCCATACTGTTCAGGGATGTGTAGATTAGCTGCATTAGTCAGGGGTAAATGTAGGGGAATGAGTCTGGGCGGGATACTCTTCGGAGGGTTGGTGTGGACTTGTTGGGCCGAAGGGCCCATTCCCACACAGTAGGGATTCTAATTCAGACTGTGGCAGGTGATAGGTGTCTCATGGACCTACCTATGCCTCATTGTGAGCATAGATATATTGGCCTTTAACAAGGTTTATTCAGGGATGTGAATCCCATTGGCAAGGCTGGCATTTATCACCCAGTCCTAGTTGAGAAAACCATCTTTATTGTAAGTGTTGGAGTGGAATCACATGTAGAGCAGGCAGGTAAGTAAGTTTCATTCTGTAGGACATTAATGAACTGATTACAGTTTTACAATAATCTCTTCCTTTTTATTCACTTGTGAGACATGGGTGTCACTGGCTGGGCCAATATTTATTGTCCATGCCTGCTTGCCCTTGGAAAGGTGATGGTTTGCTGCTTTCTTGAACCACTTCAGTCTATGTGCTGGAGGTAGACCCACAATGCTCTTAGGGAGGGAATTCCAGGATTTTGACCCAGTGACAGTGAGGAACAGCGATATATTTCCAAGTCAGGATGGTGAGTGGTTTGGAGGGGAACTTGCAGGGAGTGGTGTTCCCATGTATCTGCTGCCCTTGTCCTTCCAGATGGAAGTGGTCATGGGTTTGGAAAGTGCTGTCTTGGTGAATTCTTGCAGTGCATCTTATTTATAGTACAGACTGCTGCTAGCGAGCATCGGTGGTGGAGGGAGTGAATGTTTGTGGATGTGATGCCAATCAAATGGGCTGCGTTGTCCTGGATGGTGTCGAACTTCTTGAATGTTGTTGGAGCTGCACCCATCCAGGCAAGTGGGGAGTATTCCATCACACTCCTGACTTGTGCCTTGTAGATGGTGAACAGGTTTTGGGGAGTCAGAAGGTGAGTTACCTGCAGCAGTATTCCTAGTCTCTGACCTGCTCTTGTAGCCACTGCTGAGATGGTTCGCAGCTTCACAAAATCACAGGTAATATCGGAACAAAACAAAAACTAAATACTCTGGATGCTTATGATCTGAAAAAAGACAGCAAATGCTGTAAAAACTCATCAGGTCTGGCTGCTTCAGATACACTGCCAGATCTTTGACTTTCTTCTATTTCAGAAAGGTAAAGGGGTAGTCTGGGCTTCGTGAATAGATAATTAAAAAGCAAAAGGAAGGATATTGTGGTGAACCTTCATAAAACATTGGTTCATCCTCAACTGAAGTATCGTGTCCAAGAATGTCGAGGTTTTGGTGAGGGTATGTGGGAGATTAGAAGAAATTAACATAGAGAGAGGAGGTACCAGTGGTTTAGCAGCTTAGAAAGTGATAAATCCACAGGTGTGGCTGAAGTATATACCAGGTAGCTGAGACAGGCAAAGGAGGAGACATCAGGGGCATTTGTCAGTAGTTTTCAAATACTCTCTGTCCACAAGTGAAGTGCTGAAAATCTGCAAACATTATCCCATTATTAAGAAAGGGAGGAAGGAATAGGCCAGTAAATTACAAGCCACTCAGTTTAACCTCAGTGGAGAAATTAGAGTCATAGAGATGTACAGCATGGAAACAGACCCTTCGTTCCAACCCAGTCCATGCCGACCAGATATCCAAACCCAATCTAGTCCCACCTGCTAACACCTGGCCCATATCCCTCCAAACCCTTCCTATTCATATACCCATCCAAATGCCCGTTAAATGTTGCAATTGTATCAGCTTCCACCACTTCCTCTGGCAGCTCATTCCATACATGTACCACCCTCTGTGTGAAAACGGTGACCCTTAGATCTCTTTTATATCTTTCCCCTCTCACCCTAAACCTATGCCCTCTAGTTCTGGACTCCCTGACCCCAGGGAAAAGACTTTGCCTATCTATCCTATCCATGCCCCTCACAATTTTGTAAACCTCTATAAGGTCACCCCTCAGCCTCCGATGCTCCAGGGAAAACAGCCCCAGCCTGTTCAGCCTCTTCCTATAGTTCAAATCCTCCAACCCTGGCAACATCCTTGTAAATCTTTTCTGAACTCTTTCAAGTTTCACAACATCTTTCCGATAGGACGGAGACCAGAATTGCATGCAGTATTCCAACAGTGGCCTAACCAATGTCCTGTACCGCTGCAACATGACCTCCCAACTCCTTTCCTCAGTACTGTAACCAATAAAGGAAAGCATACCAAACGCCACCTTCACTATTCTATCTACTTGCGACTCCACTTTCAAGGAGCTATGAACCTGCACTCCAAGGTCTCTTTGTTCAGCAACACTCCCTAGGACCTTACCATTAAGTGTATAAGTCCTGCTAAGATTTGCTTTCCTAAAATGCGGCACCTCACATTTATCTGAATTAAACTCCATCTGCCACCTCTCAGCCCATTGGCCCATCTGGTCCAGATCCTGTTGTAATCTGAGGTAACCCTCTTTGCTGTCCATTACACCTCCAATTTTGGTGTCATCTGCAAACTTACTAACTGTACCTCCAAATCCAAATCATCTATGTGAATGACAAAAAGTAGAGGGCCCAGCACATTTCCTTGTGGCACTCCACTGGTCACAGGCCTCCAGTCTGAAAAGCATCCCTCCACTACCACCCTCTGTCTTCCACCTTTGAACCAGTTCTGTATCTAAATGGCTAGTTCTCCCTGTATTCCGTGAGATCTAACCTTGCTAATCAGTCTCCCATGAAGTCCATATAAATCACATCTGCTGCTCTGCCCTCATCCATCCTCTTTGTTACTTCTTCAAAATACTCAATCAAGTTTGTGAGACATGATTTCCCACACACAAAGCCATGTTGACTATCCCGAATCAGTCCTTGCCTTTCCAAATACATATACATCCTGCCCCTCAGGATTTCCTCCAATAACTTGCCCACCACCGAGGTAAGGCTCACCAGTCTATAGTTCCCTGGCTTGTCTTTACCACCCTTCTTATTTAGTGGCACCACGTTTGCCAACCTCCAGTCTTTGGGCACCTCACCTGTGACTATCGATGATACAAATATCTCAGCAAGGGGCCCAGCAATCACTTCTCTAGCTTCCCACAGAGTTCTCGGGTACACCTGATCAGGTTCTGGGGATTTATTCACCTTTACCCTTTTCAAGACATCCAGCACTTCCTCCTCTGTAACCTGGACATTTTGCAAGGTGTCACCATCTATTTCCCTACAGTCTATATCTTCCATATCTTTTTCCACAGTAAATAGTGATGCAAAATATTCATTTAGTATCTCCCCCATTTTCTGTGGCTCCACACAAAGGCCACCAATTCTCAGCATCAAAATGCATCTACACTGATTATTCAGAGATAGTCAGCATGAATCTATTAAGGAAAGATCATTTTTGACAAATTTGATCTTGTTTTTGAGGAGGTAACCAGGATGGAGGGAACGCATTTGATGTCACAAGGCTTTTGTTCTTATTCCTTATTGCAATCTGGTCAAGAATGTGAGAGCCCATGGGATCCAAGGCAAAGGGGTATGTCGGATCCAAAATTGGCTGAGACTCAGGAAGCAGAGGGTGGTGTTAGGGGATGTTTTTGTGATTGGAAATCCGTTTTCAATGAAGTTTCACAGGACTCAGTTTTGGAGTATGTGAATGATTTGGACTTGCATGTAGGAGGTGTCTTTGTTTGTAATTTACTATAAACTACCTTTAATTCGGCTGCTCAGTAAGAAACCTCACAGATTATCAAATACCGAAACAATGGTTTAAACTTCATTGCATGTAGCAGCCAGAATAAGACCCGCAAGTAAGCAAGCTAATCCTCACAACTCACCTTGGCTATTACCCAATTTATGGTGGAATTTAGCTACAGTTCCAACCAACAGCGTCTGTCTTTGGATATGTCAAGTGTTCGATCCTTGTGCAGTGTGGTTCTTCCAAGTTTTGCTGTTGAAGAATCCTAGAGTTGAATTCTTATACTCATTTTGCTCCTTCAGGTTTATGGTGTGACATTATTGATGACACTCCTGAAGCCACTAAATCTGTAGCTTATCCGTTTCTTGTTACATTGGCTATTGTCTGTTTGAAGACATAACTTTCCTGTGATTAACTCCTTAAATTCTTCTGCAAGGCAATCATTTGTCCTTGTGGCATGAGTCAGCCAGTTATCAAGCAGTTGTTAAACAGTTGTGTTTATGTAGCTTTATTTTTCAGTCATGGTGAATTGCTCTCAATCCCTGTACAGCAGTTTGTCCTTCTCCCTGAAGAGATACTCCAGGCAGAGTTATTGCTCATTCTTTCAATCCATGAACAGTTACTGAAATTTTAACTTTACACTATTACAGTGTGATCAAGACAGGAAAATTGGTAGGATGTTAACACGTGAGGAGTATAGTCATTAACTGTGAGAGAATATAAGTGGACACAGCATTGCAAATAGAATTAAACTCAGGGAAGGAAGAGGAAAACGAGGCAAGGGATTGAATAGTGGGACCCTGGGTAGGTATACCCACAAATCCTGAAGGCAGCAAGATAGGTAGATAAAGTGTTTAAGAGGCCAAACAGGATACTTTATTAGGCATGACAAAGAATATAAGAGCAAGGAGACAATGCTGGAAATGTATAAAACACTTGGTATGCCTCACCTGGAGTAGTGCATGTAGTTTTGGTCATCATGTTATAGGAAGGGTGAGGATTACACTCGTGAGGGTGTCGAGGAGATTCACCAGCATGTTGTTAGGGCTGGAGGGTCTGAACCACCAGGAAGGATTGGATAGGCTGGAATTATTTTCCTTGGAGCATTGGAGGTTGGGAGGGGACCTGATAGAGATATATTCTGGATGTGGGTTTGGTCGCTGAGCTGGAAGGTTTGGTTTCAGACGTTTTGTCACCATACTGGGTAACATTATCAGTGAGCCTCCGGATGTAGCCTTTAAATCCAGAACCTCAACCTGAGCTACAAATCTTCTCAAAACTCACTAAGAGTTGCAGAGATGGTGGAAAGGAAGATACTTTTTCCACTGTTATGGGAGTGACTAATATTATGGGCCAGATCAGACACCCTCAAAATATTTGAAGAAGGTAGTCTAGACCCGAATCTTTTTTTATTTTAAAGGTTCCAGATGCTATGTGACTGGTCAAACTACCCAACATTAAGCAAAACACAATTGATTTATACATCAGAAAATATAAACAAAGTTAACAGAATAATAGATAAAGCACATATTTCTAATTAACTGTTCCAATAGAGTAACATCCCATAAACACACCTCTTGGCAAAAAGTCAAATTGAGACACAAATTTTCACATGCAGTTCTCCTGTCAAGGAGGGAAAAAACATCAAGAGAAAATTCAGAGAGTGTAGCAGCCAGGAGATAGTCACTGAAGCTTCCAACTCTTGACACCCTGAGAGCTTCTGCTTAAAACTAGACTTAAAATCTAAAAATCCCAGAAACCCTGATCTGAGAGAGCTGCCACATTCCAACGTGAAAAAAAACCCAAAGCCTCACAAATTGTTTACTTTCTTAGAGACAGCTCAATACCTCTGCCTTACAACCTTTGTTAAAAAAAAGGCAAAAAAAAGTCTGAAAGTGACAGAATTGTCACACTAACCAGGGGCATAGATAAGAGATAGAAAGCTAAGAGTTGAGGAGAAATATTTTCTTGCAGAGGCTTGTGCAAGCCTGGAACTCAATGCCTGAAAGGACAGTTGAATCAGAAACTTGTGTAACATTTAAGTAATAATTAGATACTCACATGCATTTCCATGGCCTCCAGACTACAGGCCAAAAGTTGGAAAATGGGATCAGTGTGATCAGAGCTTTGTCAACAGCACAGATATGATGGGGCAAATGGCCTCCTCCTAATATTGTAACTGCCTGACTCGGAGAGTTAACCAGGTGGTTCCAGATTTAACCCTCAAGTCAGTGTGGAGAAGCTGGGATTGTTCTCCTTAGGACAGAGAAGGTTAAGAGTAGACTTAATGGGGATTTTCCAGAAACATGATGGAATTTAATAAAATGAGGAAGGAGAAGCTGTTTCAGCATTGGAAGGTTTGGTAACCAGAGTGACATCATCTGAAGATAATGTGTAAAAGGAGATGGGGAGAGTTTCTTTTATCAGTGAACTGTGATGTGGAGCACATTGCAAAAATATCCATTAGGAGCTTTCCAAAGGAAAATGTGCTTGTGGAAACATTTTCATATTTACCAGGGAAGAGTACTGAATGGAAACTGATTGAATAGATCATTTCAAAGGCTGACAGAGGTATAATGGGTATAATGGCCTCTTCTGAGTGGGGTTGTGTTCAGTTTCGAAATATCCAGGTCCCCCCTCCCCAGCTGAGGAAGACTGTCTGGTGTTGCCCCTGTGTCTCTCGCCCTTTCGGTCTCCCCACATCCTCCCTCTGTCTCCCCCACCCCCACCAAACTCTCTCCCTGCCCTCTCTCTTCCGCCTGGTGGTGGCTGTGTTTCCAGAAAGTTAGACTGTCAGAGGGGCGTAAGCGTGGATGTTCTACTGGGAGGGTTTTATTAATGAGATCTGTCCTTTTGCAGTGACTGTGCTCACAATATTTAACGAGCTACAGGCTGATGTGGATCTGTACGCCCTGCTGTTTGGGGAAAGTGTTCTCAATGATGCTGTCGCCATTGTCCTATCTTCGTAAGTATTTCCTGAAGCTGACTATAAAATAAGAGACAAATTCTCTGTTGGTCACATTAAAACGACAGTTGTTTAATTCTTGTTGGTGCCCAGCACTAAGAGACAAATGAAGATTTGGATTTTTCATTTCTCTTATGCAATTTTTTAAGAAGGTTTTATTTTGCAGTTATTGTCACAGTAACTCAACCATTCAGTCAGTTTTGAGCTGGGCAATGGGATGCCAGTAGTTGCAGCCTCCCACAGTAGGTTAGATAAGGACTGAAGCTTCTTGTCCATTGAACCAACACCCAGCCTCTCACATCCTAGGGTAGAAGCTGTTAGTCAGCAGTTTCTCCCCAACCGTCAATCCTCTGAGCTCTGTGCTGCCAATATCACAACTTGGCACTGGGCTAAAGCTCGAGAACTTATTTCATGTTGACAATCTGCAACACACAGCATGACCTTTCCCCTCATTTCTGGGATGGATTTGAACCTAGCTAATGAAAAGTCAGAGCCACCACATGCTGCTTGAATCACTTCAACGTCTGCATTAACACGTGATAGTAAACCACTGACATTTGATATCCCTGCTGGTCACCCTCCCATCTACAGTGCTGGCCTGATTATTCTGTCATATTACAGATTTGAAGGGCTGAAAGGACTCCTCCTGCTCTTCTATTCCAATATATTGCGTAGTCACTAGTTGAAGACATCCTGGAGTATTCCACTGCAAGGCACTTGCTGGAGCTCCTGGATGCTTCGTTTCTGGTTCCCTGGGCTCTGAGTTGGCGGAGAAGTCCCATGTGTGAGCTGTAACCTCTGCCTCTGCCCCTGGACAGGTATTAACAGAGTGGAAGAAGGCACTTGGTAAATCCCAGTATGATCCAGCTGAGCATCAAATAAATGGGCTCCAGATCAAACATCTTCAAATGCAACCCAATCATCACTTTTTTTTCCTACAAAAATCACCATTTCCTAGAGCAGTCTACAATAGCTGTTCAATGTGGGAAGTTAACTGATTGAATTGGCTAAAATGTGCCTGTGAGAACAAGTAGCTCAGTTGTTACTTGTTTCAATGTTAAAGATGTTTGCGAGTTTGTAGAAGCTGAACTTTAAGATGGGTGGTAATAGTTTTGGAATCCTATCTTGACAGCGATTGGATAGTCAGTACCCAAGAAGCAAAGTGCAAAGATTGTGCAGTTTGGGAGCTGGAATGTCAGGACTGTGAATCCTGGAATGAATGAGGACTAATAGCCAATGGACAATATAATGGAACAGTGTTCTTCGACTGTGAGCTAGAGGCCTGGTGATGATGACATTAATATTAGAAATTCGATGGCATGACCAAAGTCCAGGTGAGCAGGGTGAATATGAACAATGATTCATATCACTGATACTGATTACTGAATATCAACTGATTGATGCCAGTCATTGAGATGGCTGTTCCGATTTCTGAACACCATATAACTTCTATCTGCTAATGGATGGAGGTTTGTCACCATCATTATTCACCAAAGTCATATGTTAATGCTGAAGAAAAATTTGTCTTCTCCCACATTCTTGTTGATAATCTGTAGCATCTGCCTTTTGGGAACAAAATCTGGAACATGAGTTGGATCAGATGAAACATGCCTCTGTCTTCATGTTGTTGGCAAAATGAAAGAATGTGGATAGCTGCTGCCTTTGAGCACAGCATGGACTCTGTGTTACCAACACCTCCATCTCAGGCAGACAGTAGCATAAAGTGTCACAGTGTCATATATGGTTTTGGTCTCTAGCACCAATTGACCTGATAATTACCGGAAGATGTGATCTGTCCAACATTCTTCACACCCGTACCCATCACAGTGCAGAGTCTGATATTGGTCGCTCACTTCTCAGTTCCCTTCTTCACACCAACATTCCATGTACGAGGGATGATGACAAACGTCACAACTTCTCAGAGTCTTGGGCTGCCCTTCTACCTGAGGATTCACCTGATGATGCTGATGAAGCAGCAAGTATCTCTGAAGCTGCAGAAATGTTTGAGAAATCAGAAACAGGAACAAAGATTGGTCCAGACCCCACAAACAGAAAGAGTTCCATCCTTGTAACAAAGTACACAGCTCACTTCACTCACAACCTGTCCCTTAATCCTAAAGGATGTGACAATCTCATGCTCATTAAGGTAGAGGTTCAGAAGATGGCAAGTTACCGTGCCAACCAGTATTAGACCAATCTATCTGAAGAAGTGCAAATCGCTTGTGATAATGGATGACAGTATCAAAAAAGTCCTGGGACCCACCATTAAAGTTACCCCTTCAAAATATGCAGATGGGAAAGTATTCACTCAAAGGAAAAAGCAAATTTCCCACTCGGTACAGACTACGCTTCAGTATTACTCACATGAGACGGATATTTCTGTCTGTACTCGATGTGCTTCTAGCATTACAAGTTTGATGCAGAACTCTCATTACTCAGACCTTAAAAAGGCCTTTGACACCCTAATTGAATCCCAAAAGATCACCGGATTTAAAGAGAAATCAAGCCAATAAGCAAGAGCTTTATTTCAGTTAACCACACCCCATACAGCTCACCCCCTCTAATCACTAGCATCCCATATTTATATAAACAATTCACACCCAATAAGTTCACTCTTCATTAATTTATTCATTCCTTAGGGACTCTTGTGGTGCAATGGTAGTGTTTCTACCTCTGAGCCAGAAGGTCCAGGTTCAAGTCCCACCTGCTTTAGAGGTATGTTGTAACACCCCTGAACCGATTAGAAAGAATACCCATCCTGTTCCTCATAGCATTAGGTCCCAGGCATCCCTTCAGAACACAGTCATAGAACATAGAACAATACAGCGCAGAACAGGCCCTTCGGCCCTCGAAATTGCGCCGACCTGTGAACTGTTCTCAGCCCCTCCCCCTACACTATCCCATCATCATCCATGTGCTTATCTAAGGGTTGTTTAAATCTCCCTAATGTGGCTGAGTTAACTACATTAGCAGGTAGGGCATTCCACGCCCTTACCACTCTCTGTGTAAAGAACCTGCCTCTGACATCTGTCTTAAATCTATCACCTCTCAATGTGTAATTATGTCCCCTCGTACACGCTGACGTCATCATCCTAGGAAAAAGACTCTCACTGTCTACCCTATCTAATCCTCTGATCGTGGTAAGTTTTTAAAGGTTCAAATCAGTGACTTACCGTTCCCTGGTCCAAGTTCCTGCCCTTCAACTGCTGCTGCTGCAGCAGAAACACCGAAACGATAAGATTCAATGATAACATCTCACAACAAAACACTAGGAAAACCCAGGATACCGACTGAACTTCTCAAGTATGGAAAGCCTCACTTGGGACCACATCTCAATAACTACTTTCTGCTCTGCTGGAGAGAAGGTTCTACCCCACAGAAAATGTGTGCTGCAAACCACAACACGCCAACAAAGCAACAGAGGAGACTGCCAGAATTACCAGGGCATCTCACTCCTCAGCCACACTGGGATGTCCCTCGCCAAATTCACTATAACAGGTCCCAGAAACTAGCCAACAGAATATACTCAGAGGTACAATGTGGATTCAGTACAGGCAGGTCAACACGAGACATGATATACCCCAGCTTTGAGAGAGGTGCAGAGAGCAGCAAACACTGGCTTGTTTTTATGGATCTCACAACAGCACTTGACAGGGTGAACAGAATGATCCTCTACCAGATATTAGTGAAAAATCCCATCGTCCCAAGCTTCTGTCTCACACCGTCCATGAAAATATTCAGTTCAACACACCATCTCTGTTAGAATCTGCAAAATAGGGTTGGCAGGAAATATCTCAGGGGAAGGGGCTGACCATTGTGGACTGAGGTAATGAGCAATGCCTTCAGTCGGGGAGTTGTGCATCTTAGGAACTGTCTCCCTGGAAATTGTGGATGCTTCACAGTTGAATATATTTCAGGCTGGGAAAGACAGGTAATTGGTCTCTGGGAATTCAGGGAAACAGGGAGTGGGCGGGAAAGGGAAGTTGAAGCCTAAAGATCCGCTGTGATAGTATTAAATGAGGTAGGTTCGATGGGCCGAGTGGTCGTGTCCTACTATTTTTCATGTTCTTCAGTATGCTTTTGAACAGGAATTAACTTAGAATGGAAGGTTGTCTGTTGTTGGGAGGATCAGTGTGATATTGCCTTTGTTCTTGGTTTGATTGGTGTGTGTAAAAAGTCAGGAGTTCAGTAATGGACATCAGCATCATTGAGCCTTATTAATTATCCTCTGGCAAAACTAGTACCATGGAGTTTAAAATGAACCCCTTTCTTTCACTAAATTACTTTCACTCTTTAAATATATTTAAACATAATAATTATATAATCTGTTTACAGAATTCTTAATTGTTATGGGAAAAATGCAGCACCTGATTCCATTGGCACTCGACTGTCCAACAGCACAGGGTTGGAGTAAACTATAAACATGTGTGCAGAGCCCACTGGATGTGGAGTAAACTATAGTTGTCTAAACTCTTGGTAGCAATTGCATCAATGAAAAGATACTAGCATACATGAATATAGTGCGTTTGCACACCCCAATTGTAATATTTACATGTACAAATACATAATCACACATGAATATGCAATTGCATGAATATATAATTACCTTTTTGTGTAATATTTATGCATACAAATTTAATATTTGCAGCATTATATGCACTTGCATTTTTGAATATTTCATATGTTTGTACATATAAGCATGCCCTAATTTGTATTATTTACATGCACAAAACAGTTTACATACATTCAGGTGATTGTATAAATGAACGTGTAATATTTTGTACAGACAACAACCTAACCATTATATATAGACTGACTTTCCAAAATTCTGGGAATTTGTAAAATGCAGTTGCTACTCAGGTTTCCTTTTCTGACTTTTCAGTGCATATTATTCTTTCTGCATTTTTGTTTGGTGTATTATTCCATACCTGGGAGATTAACTCAACCTAAAGTAAAAGCTCCAGATAAGGGAGCACAGTGTACCTGGGTGCTGTACTTGTGGTTATTAACCAGAATGTACATGTGCTTGTGTCTACATCTTCAGGTGAAGATTCTCTTCAAAGATCCCAAAGTACCCTGTGAAGATTGAGTTGCGATTTGCTACTCTGCAGTTCACATCTAATTTGAATTCTGGTCTGTCCCCGTTTTTCCATCTCCTTTACCCTAATGATCGGATCAGTGACCATCAGGTTGGATTCAGACTTTTTCTCTGGTTCAGAAGTGGGTATTGAGCTTTACTCAGTGAGAACTGGCCTCCTGGAATCTGAATGTCATCTCAAAACCAATCAAACTACTCCAAAACAACACTTCAAGTTTAAAACGGACCCATCACATGGTACTGAGAGTTCTGGAGGTTGTGAGTCAGTGTATGGAATAATTGATTGTGTCATGAGGTTGGGTAAGGTGCCTGCGTGTGGTTAGTACAAACTCTCTGTATTAAACAAGAGTTGTTTCTCATGGGATAATCTTCCAAATACCTCATCATCTGTTTTCTGCAAATTTCAGTCACCAAAGCCTTGACTCAAACCGGAGTGAAGGTTCTTGTTTATTGCTGTCTTTATCTTGCCCTAACGACCACTTCCAAGTAGAAGGACAAGGGCAGCAGATACATGGGAACACGACCCTCTGCAAGTTCCCCTCCTGATTTGGAAATATATCACCGTTCCTTCAGTGTCGTTGGGTCAAAATCCTATAATTCTCTCCCTGAGGGAATTATGGGTGAACCTACAGCACAGGGACTGCAGCGGTTCAAGAAGACAGCTCACTCCCACCTTCTCAAGGAGGGCAACTGGGGACAGGCAACAAATGCTGACCAGCCAGCAACACCCATATCCCACACAATGAATAAATAAAGAAATAACGCTGCCTTTCCAAGGTAATTTAAATGGGCAGTCCCTGAAGATGGCAATAATGGATGACGTGATTTGCAAATGTCAGATGTCCTGGCGTGTCCTGTGTTTGTAGCATTCTCTCCCACCCTGAGGGGATTGTTTCTGACTGGGTAACTGAGAGGTTCAAATCAGCAGACGGTCAGAGGGCTTTATCTCAAACTGAACTAGATTTGAGAGAGGTTTTAGAAATCCAGTGTGGGCTGGATAGAACAGATCGGGGAAAAATTGCTGATGCTCATAAAAGGATCAAGAATGAGAGGGCACTGATTTAAAGTGATCTGGAAAGATCGGAATTGTGATGTGAGAAAGAAACCTTTTTCACCCAGCGAGTAGTTATGGTCTGAAATGCACTGCCAGGAAATGTGGTGGAGGCAGGTTCAATGTGGTGGAGGCAGGTTTAAACAGAAATGATGTGTTTGAGAATGGGGAAAAGGCAGGAAGAATAGCACTAAGTCATGGTGCTTGTGGGAGAGCCAGTGCAGGCATCAATGGCTTCCATCTGTGTTGGATCACTTCTGTGATTCTGCAATTGTTCAACTAGTCACGTTAACTCGATAGGCCAAATGGCCACTCTGGACATTGATGCTGCACTGTCACAGGGTCAGTGCTGAGGGAGCACTGCAGTGTCGGAGGATCAGTGCTGAGGGAACGCTGCACTGTCATAGGGTCAGTGCGGAGGAGCGCTGCATTATCAGAGGGTCAGTGCTGAGGGGGCGCCGCACTGTCAGAGGGTCAGTACCACACTGTCGGAGGGTCAGTACTAAGAGAGCGCCGCACTGTCGGAGGGTCACTACTACGGGAGCGCCGCACTGTCAGGGGGTCAGCGCTGAGGGAGTGCCACACTGTCGGAGGATCAGTGCTGAGGGAGTGCCCCGCCGTCAAAGAGTCAGTACTGAGGGAGTACCACATTGTCGGAGGGTCAGTACTGAGAGAGCGCCGCACTGTCGGAGGGTCACTACTAGGGGAGCGCCGCACTGTCAGGGGGTCAGCACTGAGGGAGTGCCACACTGTCGGAGGATCAGTGCTGAGGGAGTGCCACACTGTCAAAAAGTCAGTACTGAGGGAGTGCTGGACTGTCAGAGGGTCAGTGCTGAGGGAGTGCCGGGCTGTTGGAGGACCTATGAGTTTATGGGTGGAAGTGGATTTTCTTGATTGTGTAAGTTTTGAGATCTGTGCTGTGCGTGAACTGAGTGTTGTTTGACGTTTGGTTTGGTGTACATTGTCTAACTGGAATCTCTGTTCCATTAGATCAATTGTGGCCTATCAGCCTGAAGGAGTTAATGCTCACAACTTTGACGTGGCTGCCATGTTCAAGTCATTTGGATTATTTCTTGGAATATTCAGTGGATCATTTGCTCTGGGATCAGCCACGGGTGTGGTTACTGCTCTGATATCCTTCAGTTTCAATTCTCCATATAGGCTTCCCCTGATTGAACAATGGCCTTGAGTACAGATTCTGCTGTTACTCAGGGAAAGACTAATTGGATCTGAAACTCCTCCTCAATAACATCTGGGGGCTAGTGCCAAAATTGGGAGAGCTGTCTCACAGACTAGTGAAGCAGCAGCCTGACACACTCATACCCATACTCTACAGGCAATGTCCTAGACACCATCATCACTATCCCCGGGTATGACCCAGCAGAACTGGCTGTACAGTAGGTTACAGTCGGGCGGGAGTTGCCCTGGGAGTGCTCAACATTGACTCTGGACCCCATGAAGTTTCATGGCAGCAGATTAAACATGGGCAAGGAAACCTCCTGCTGATTACCATGTGCCATCTCCCTCGGCTGATGAATTGATACTCCTCCATGTAGAACAACATTTGAAAGAAGCAGTGAGGGTGGCAAGGGCTGAAAGTGTACTCTGGGTGGGGAATTTCAGTGTCCATTATAAAGAGTGCTACTGTTCAAACTGGTTGGGTCCTAGAGGACATTGCTGCAAGACTAAGCCTGCATTTTGTGTATTCATTATTGCCATCCTTAATTGCCTTGAACTGCTGCAGACATCAGGGTGTAGGAGCATGCATGATGCTACTAGGGAGTATAGGTAATGAGAGGCATGGATAGAGTCAATAGTCGAAGACTTTTCCCCAAGGCAGGACTGACTGCCTCAAGGGGTCATAGTTTGAAGATATTAGGAGGAAGGTATAAAGGAGACGCCAGAGGTAGGTTCTTTATGCAAAGAGTTGTGAATGCATGGAATGCGTTGCCAGCGGCGGTGGTGGAAGCAGAGTCATTAGGGACATTTAAGCGACTGCTGGATATGCAGTGAATTGAGGGGTGCGTAGGTTAGTTTATTTTGTTTTAGATTAGGAATAATCCTCGGCACAACATCGTGGGCCGAAGGGCCTGTTCTGTTCTGTACTTTCCTATGTTCTATGTTCTAACTACCAGGATTTTGTTCTGTCATCATAACATTGGTTCAAATCAACAAAAGAGTTAGATTCCATAAGTGAGGTGAGAGTGACAGTCCTTGACATGCCATAAGTATGGCATCCTGGAGTCCTGGCAAAACTGGAATCAGTTGGAATTGGAAGCTAACTTTCTGCTGGTTGGAATCAAAACCTCCAATACCTCCTCAGCCCTGTGAGAGTAAGGAAGATGCACCGTGTGGTGAGGGAGGGAGTAAGACACACTCCGAGGTCCCTTGGTGGACTCTGTTCTGTGCGATGTGTGTACTATCTATTCGTTTCAAGCTCCAATTAGAAAATAGGAAGATGGTCATGGTTGTTGAATGTGAGTCACCTCAGTTCCAGGAATCTCTGCAGGAGTTCCTCAGGGTAGTGTCCTAGGCCCAACCATCTTCACCCGCTTCATCAGTGACCTTGCCTCCATCATGAGGCCAGAAGTGGTGATGTTTGCTGATGATTGCACAATGTTCAGCACCATTCACAACTCCTCAGACACTTAATATGTTCAAATTCAACAAAATTGAGGCTGGGCTGATTAGAGGCAAATAGCCATGTGCCACATAAGTGCCAGGCAGTGACCATCTTTAACGGACAAAAATCTAACTATCACTACTTGACATTCAATAATGTTACCATCATTACTGTGGCGAGTAATTCACCTCCCAACTCTCCACAACCTCTCTACCATCCACAAGGCAGAATGCATTGAGTACAGGAGTTGGGAGTTCATGTTGCAGCTGTACAGGACATTGGTTTGGCCACTTTTGGAATATTGTGTGCAATTCTGGTCTCCCTACTTTAGGATTTTGTGAAACCTGAAATGGTTCAGTAAAGATTTACAAGGATGTTGCCAGGGTTGGAGGATTTGAGCTATAGGGAGAGGCTGAATAGGCTGGGGCTGTTTTCCCTGGACTGTCGTAGGTTGAGGGATGACCTTATAGAGGTTTATAAAATCATGAGGGGCATGGATAGGGTGAATAGCGAAGGTCTTTTCCCAGGGATGGGGGAGTCCAGAACTAGAGGGCAGAGGTTTAGGGTGAGAGTGGAAAGACTTAAAGGGACCTAAGGGACAAATTTTTCACACATGTATGGGATGAGCTGCTCGAGGAAGTGGTGGCAACTGTTAAAATTACAACAGTTAAGAGGCATCTAGATGGGTATGTGAATAGAGGAAGGGTTTAGAGGGCTATGGGCCAAGTGCTGGCAAATGAGAATAGATTAGATTAGGATATCTGGTCGGCATGGACGGGTTGGACTGAAAGATCTGTCTCTGTGCTGTAAAGGAGTGTGATGGAATACTCCCCTCTTGCCTGGATGGTTGTGGCTCCAACAACCTTCAAGAACCTTGACACCATCCAGGACAAAGCAGCCCACTTGATTGGCACCGCATCCACTCTCTCCACCACCAACGCTCAGTAGCAGCAGTGTGTACTATCTACAAGGTGCACTGCAGAGATTCACCAAAGATCCTCAGATAGCACCTTCCAAACCCACGGTTGCTTCCACCTGGAAGGACAAGGGCAGCAGATACATGGGAACATAATCACTGCGAGTTCCCTTCCAAGTCACTCACCATCCTGACTTGGAAATATATCACCATTACTTCAGTGTCACTGAGTCAAAATCTTGGAATTTTCTCCCTAAGAGCATTGTAGGTCAACCAACAGCACATGGACTGCAGCAGTTCAAGAAAGCAGCTCACCCCCACCTTCTCGAGGGGGCAGTTAGAGATATGCAATAAATGTTGGCCCAGCCAGCCGCACGCATGTCCCCTAAATGTCTAAATGAAAAATGAGTCTGGGATTACTTGCTGGTGTCACTTCATCAATGGATTGATCAGATTATCTCAGCATTTTGACTTTACTGTTTGTGGGATCTTGTGCACAAACTGGCCACACGTTTCCTAAATTATGACAGTGTCAATGTTTAACCGTCTTCATTGGCTGTGAAATTCTAAGAATGGGAGAGGTGCCAATGAAATGTAAGTTCCTTTATGTTCTTAGCAAGTTTTGAGAAGGTTTGTAGCTTTATGTTTATTTAGTAACCTGCGCAGACTCCAGGACCTGCAGAGTGACCATGGGTGAGATGTGAACAGTTTCTTTGAAATTCTTCTGGAAGGTTCTAACTGGAGCTTGGAATGAATGAAGCTCCAGACAGTATATACATTGTACAGAACAGAGTCCTCCAAGGGATCTCTGAGTGTGTCTTGCTCCCTCATCACAGAGTACCCTTACTCCTCACATGATTGAGGAGGTATTGGAGGTTTTGATGTGTTTAAAACTGAAGAAATCCTCATGGTCTGGGTGAATTGTTTCCCAGGCTGCTATGGGAAATGAGGGAGGAAATTACAGGGACTCTGACCCAAATGTTTAATTTGTGTCTGGCCCCAGGAGAGGTGCCAGATGCCTGGAGAACAGCTAATGTCGTTCCACTTTACAAGAAGGGTGTTAGAGATAGACAGGGATCTACAGACCAATGAGTCTCACATCAGTGACAGGGAACTATCAGAGACAACAGTGAGGGAGAAAGTTAATCTCCATTTAGAAAGGCCAGGGTTAGTCAGTATGGCCTTGTCAGAGTGAGGTCATACCTAACAAACTTGATTACATTTTTGAGGAGGTGACCAGCTGTGTAAATGAAAGTAGAATGTACATGTGGATTTCAGCAAAGCCTTTGACAAAACTCCACATGGGAGACTGATAAAGAATTTAAAAGCGGATGGGACCCAGGCTAACTTGACACAATGGATCCAAGATTGGCTTAGTGACAGGTGACAGAAGGTGATGGTAGATGGCTGAGAGACTGGAGCTCGGTGTTTAATGGTGTACCATAGGGATCAGTACTGGGTCCTTATTGTTTGTGGTCCATATAAATGATATAGATGAGAATGCGGGAGGGGTATGATCAGTAAGTTTCTGGATGACACAAAGATTGGCTGGGTGGTTGACAGTGATAAAGAAGGTCTTAGGTGACAGGAAAATATAGATGGATTGGTCAGAAGAACAGATCAGTGGCAGATGGAATTTAAGCCTAATTAACTTTAGAAGAAGACACAAAGTAAGGGAGTATTCAATAAATGGCCGGGCACTAGGAAGACCAGGGACAGAAGGATCATGGGGTGCTTGTCTACAGATCCCTGAAGGTGGCAGGTCACGTTAGTAGGGTAGTTAAGAAGTTGTACAAAACACTTACCTTTATCAGACGAGGTGTAGATTGTAAGAGCAGGAAGTTTATGTTGGAGTTGTACAGAGCATTGGTCAGGCCACAGCTGGAATACTGTGTGCAGTTCTAGTCCCCACACTATGGAAAGGATGTGATTGTACTGGAGGGGGTGCTGAGGAGATTCACCAGGATGTTGCCTGGGATGGAGCATATCAGCGATGGAGAGGGGCGGGATAAGCTCGGGGGTTTTTTTTTGCAATAAAGAGGGTTGAGGGGTGACCTAATAGAGGTGTATAAGATAATGAGGGACATAGACAGGGTTGGGATTAGGAAGCAGCTGATCCCCTTAGTTGAGGGGTCACTAACAAAGGGGAATCATTTTAAGGCGAAATTCAGGAGATTTAGGATATGGCGCAAAGGTTTCACCCAGAGGGTGGTGGGGGTCTGGAATACATGCCAGGAAAGGGAGTTGTGATGTGGATGTGCTGGTGTTGGACGGGTGGACAAGGTCGGAAGTCGCATGACACCAGGCTATAGTCCAACAGGTTTATTTGGAATCACAAGCTTTCAGGATGTTGCCCTTTAGTCAGGTGAAGTGAGTGTAGTTGGATTGGGAAACCTTTAAAATGTACTTCGAGGAGCACCTGAAATGTCATAACATTCAAGGTTATGAACAAAGTGCTGGAAAGTGGGATTGCTGTGGATACATGGTGCAGGCCCAATAAGCTGAAAGGCCTCTCTCTGCTGGATGACTCCTGAATATTTTCCTTAACCTGTACACGTTACAAAATTCACCAGACTTCGAGATTTTCCATTGCTGGAGACTGCCCTTTTCTTCCTGATGTCATGGAGTACATTCCTATTGGCTGAAGCGTGTGGTTTCACAGGTGAGTGCATTGGACAAAACCATAAAACTGTAACATAAACATTCACCTTCATAAAGGCGTCATAACAGTATTGTAATATAGCTACTGTGTGTGTGTATGGTCTCATGCAGATCTCCTGTGTTACCTTTGGGAGGGGAGTGGGGCTTGGTGTATGTGCACGTGTGGGAGTTTGGGGATTGATGGATCTATGGGAAGAAAGCAAAACAGTCAGCTTAGGTTGGGACCGAAACAGAAATTACTGGAAGAACTCAGCAGGTCTGGGAGAATCTGAAGAAAGATCTGAGATAACGTTTCAGGTCCAGTGACCCTTCTTCAGAACTGATGGTAGCTAGGGAAAAGATGGTTTTAATACAGAAGGTGGGGAGGGGGGAAAAGCAAACTAGTTGGATGTAAACAGAGCCCAAAGAGAGAGAGAAAAAGAAATTGGACAGATAAAGGAGTGGTTTAGGTCAGCCTGGGGAAATGAATAGATGCTAATGAGGACGACAGACACCATTAGCTGACAGTGGGTAGTGTATAATAGCAGACCATGTGATAATCTCTTTTGCTTTGTCCCTTCTTCCAACAATTTCTCCTTCCAATCCTTCCACTTCCTCCAGACTAAAGGGGTAACTTTGAGCACCCGCAAGGGCCCCAGCTATGCCTGTCTCTTTGTCGGCTATGTGGAACAATCTATCTTCAACGGTTACGCCAGAACCATTCTCAACCTTTTCCTCCAATACATCAATGACTGTATTGGCACCACCTTGTGCTTCCACAAGAGGTTGAACAGTTCATCAACTTCACCAACATATTCCACTCTGACCTCAAGTTCACCTGGACCATCTCTTGACACCTCCCTCCCCTTCCTGGACCTCTTCATCTCCATCTCTGGCAACCAACTCAACACGGACATTTACTACAAACCTACCAGTTCCCACAGCTACCTGGACTACACCTCCCACCCTGCCTCCTGTAAAAATGCTCTCCCTTGTTCTCAAATCCTCTGCCTCTGCCACATCTGCTCCCAGGAGGACAATTTCCACCATAGAACATTCCATATGGCCGCCTTCAAATTTCTCATCCCCCATGATTGTTGATGCCCTCCAACATATCTCCTCCACTTCCCGCACTTCTGTCCTTGAACTTCTCCTCTCCAACCACAACAAGGTTAGAATACCCCTGTTCCTCACCTTCCACCCCACCAACCTCCAGATACATTGCATCATTCTCCGTTATTTCCACCATCTACAAACAGGCTCCACCACCAGAGATATAGTTCCCTCCCGACCCCTATCTGCATTTCAGAGAGACTATTCCATCTGTGACTTCCTTGTCAGGTCCACGCCCCTATCAATCCATCCTCCCCTCCCGGTACCTTCCCCTGCCATTGTAAAAAGTGTAAAACCTGTGCCCACACCTCCCCTTCACCTCTGTCCAAGACCCCAAAGGATCCTTCCACTTCCGACAGAAATTTACCTACACTTCCACACAGGTCATCTACTGCATCTGTTGCTCCCAATGTGGTCTCCTCTGCATTGGGGAAAAAGGATGCCTACTTGCAGATCGTTTCAGAGAACATCTCTGGGACACATGCACCAACCAACCCCACTGCCCTGTGGCTGAACACTTCAACTGTCCCTCCCACTTCACCAAGGACATGCAAGTCCTGGGCCTGCTCCACCACCAAACCCTAAGCACCCAACGCCTGGAGGAAGAACGCCTCATTTTCCACCTTTGGACCTTCCAACCACATAGGATCAATGTGGATTTCACCAATTTCCCTACTCCCCCCCCCCCCCCCCCACCACCACCTTATCCCAGTCCCAACCTTCCAACTTGGCATCACCCACTTGAACTGTCCTACCTGTCCATCTTCCTTCCCATCTATCTGCTCCACCCTCCCCTCTGACAAATCACCTTCACCCCTACCTTCATCTAGTTAATGCATTCACAGCTGCCTTCCACCCCCAGCCACACCCCCTCCTATTTATCTCTCAGCCTCCTTGACTCACAAGCCTCATTCCTGATGAAGGGTTTTTGCCCAAAATGTCAATTCTCCTGCTCCTCAGATGCTGCCTGAGCTGCTGTGCTATTCTAGCACCTCACTCTTCAAGTGGAAGCTCAGGGTCTTTTTTGAGGGCAGAACGTAGATATTCTGCAAAGCAGTCACCCAGTCTACACTTTGTTTTTCCAACGTAGAGGAGACCACATTGTGAGTAGTGAATGCAGTAGACGAGATTGTGTGAAGTGCAAATAAAGTGCTGCTTCACCTGGAAGGTGTGTTTGGGCCCCGGATACTGAGGAAGGAGGAATTAAATGGGCAAGTGTTACACCTTCTTCAGTTGCAGGGGAAGGTGCCATGAGGTTGTGTGTGCGTTGTGGTGGGGGGTGGTTTGGTTGTGAAGGAGGAGTGAACCAGGGTGTCCCATGGGGTGATCCCTGTGGAAAGCTGGTGAGGATGGGATGGGTGTGTGTGTGTGTGTGTCTGGAGGTGGTGGAAGTAGCAGCTTATGATCCTCTGGATGTGGGTGCTGGTGGGATGGTAGGTAAGGACAAGAGGGACCCTATTGTTGTTGTGGGAGGGAAGAGAGGAGGTCAGAGCTGAAGTGTGGGAGAGCCCTTTCAACTACAGTGCTGGGGAATTCTCAGTTGAGGAAGAAGGTGGACTTTTTGGAGGCCCCCTTGTCGAAGCTGGCATCATTGAAACTGATGTGACAATCAGAGCAACTGGGAGAATGGAATACAGTCTTTACAGGAAACCAGGTGTGAGCAGGTCTAGTCCAGGTAATGATGGCAGTTTGTAGTGGATATTGGTGACATGCCTGTCCCCAGAAATGGAAACAAAGATGTTGAGGAAGGGAAGAGAGGAGTCAGAAATGGGCCAGGCGAAGGTGAGAACAGGATGGAAATTGGAAGCAAAGTAGAAAAACCTTTCCAATTAGGATGAGAGTTTTAGTATGGAAGGTAAAAATGTGTCAGTGCAGACTTGGAGGGCCGAAGAGCGAGTTCCTGTGCTGTATTGTTCTTCAAGAGGTAAGCAGCACTGATGATGACATTGATATATCGGGGAAAGAGTTCTGGGTGGGGACCAGAATCAGAATGTTCCATATACTCCACAAAGGGACAGGTATAATCAGGACTATGCGAGTACCCATGTCCACCCCTTCTACCTGAAGAAAGTGAGAGCCGTTAAAAGAGCCGTTCAGGACAAGGACAAGCTCAGCTAGGTGGCGGAGGGTTGTGGTGGGAGGGGATTGACGTATAAAGGGATTACACAGCAATGGTAAAGAGAAGGAGGCTGGAGCCCACAAAGTTGAAATTCTGAAACTGGTGTAAAGTGTCAGAGGTATAATTGATAAAAGTGGGACTGGACAAGGGGAGAGAAAACAGAGTTGAGGTAGAAAGATGAGTTCTGTGGGGCAGGAGCAGGTAGAAACCTTGGGCCTGCTGGGTAATTGTGTTTGTGAGCTGTGTGGGGTTGGGAATCTATGAGCTTGGGCAGGAGGGGGATCTTCTAGGAGAAAGTGAGGACTGCAGATGCTGGAGATCAGAGCTGAAAATGTGTTGCTGGAAAAGCGCAGCAGGTCAGGCAGCATCCAAGGAGCAGGAGAATCGACGTTTCGGGCATGAGCCCTTCTTCAGGAATCATGATTCCTGAAGAAGGGCTCATGCTCGAAACGTCGATTCTCCTGCTCCTTGGATGCTGCCTGACCTGCGCTTTTCCAGGAGGGGGATCACCAGGTGAAATGACCGGTTATGGACACAGTGTGCCTCAGGTGCCATGGTGGGGCCATGGTCGGGGGGTCATAGCGGGAGTATGTGACAGCTGGCACTCAGCCTTTGTAACGTAGAGGTCAGGATGCCAGTTCCAAGGTGGTGGTGTTATCGATATGCTTCCACTGGGGAAACAAAGCATAGTCTGGGTCACTGCTTTGCAGAACACCTACATTCTGCCCACAGAAAAGGCCCTGGGCTTCCAATCTAAACCTGCCACTTTAACACCCCACCCTGTTCCCTGGCCACCTTCTCTGTCGCAGATTTGCTGTAGTGTTCCATCAAAGCTCAGTGGAAGCTGGAAGAACAGCGCCTCATTTTCCGCTTGGGGACTCGCAGCCCTCTGGATTAAGTATCGAGTTTAACAATGTTAGGATTTGAGGCACTTTCTCCCATGTTTTTACCCTAAACCCCACACACCAGGCCTTGCCCTTGTACAGGGTACTACCACACACTACCCATTGTTAGTCACTAATAGTCCCTATTAGCTGCTATTCATCACCCCCCTCCCCCAGGCTGATCTTTATCTAATCCTTTATCTGTCCAATAGCTTTTCAACAGGGATCCATACAAACTGCCTGTCTGTCTCTCAGGAATTCGTTTGGGGATTGATACAGGGCATTGGGGAGAGAGAGTGGGGCAATGGGATTAGTTTGGGGATTGATACAGGGCATTGGGGAGAGAGCAGGGCAGTGGGATTAGTTTGGGGATTGATACAGGGCATTGGGGAGAGAGCGGGGCAGTGGGATTAGTTTGGGCAAAAGCAAATTACTGCGGATGCTGGAATCTGAAACCAAAAGAGAAAATGCTGGAAAATCTCAGCAGGTCTGGCAGCATCTGCAAGGAGTGAAAAGAGCTGACGTTTCGAGTCTAACTGACCATTTGTCAAAGGGATTAGTTTGGGGATTGATATAGGGCATTGGGGAGAGCGGGCAGTGGGATTAGTTTGGGAATTGATGCAGGGCTATGGGGAGAAGCGGGACAGTGGGATTAGTTTGGAGATTGATACAGGGCTATGGGGAGAGTGAGGCAGTGGGATTAGTTTGGAGTTGATACAGGGTTCTGGGGAGAGAGCGGGGCAGTGGGATTAGTTTGGGGATTGATACAGGGTTTTGGGGAGAGAGCGGGGCAGTGGTATTCGTTTGGGGATTGATACAGGGAAACTGGGAGAGAGCGAGGCAGTGGGATTAGTTTGGGGATTGATCCAGGGATATGGGGAGAGAGCGGGTCAGTGGGATTAGTTTGGGGACTGATACAGGGAAACTGGGAGAGAGCGGGGCAGTGGGATTAGTTTGGGGATTGATCCAGGGACACATGGAGAGAGCGGCGCTGTGGGATTAGTTTGGGAATTGATGCAGGGATACGGGGAGAGAGCGGGGCAGTGGGATTAGTTTTGGGATTGATACAGGGATACGGGGAGAGAGTGGGGCAGTGGGATTAGTTTGGGGATTGATACAGGGCTATGTGGAGAGAGAGTGGGGCAGTGGGATTAGTTTTGGGATTGATACAGGGCTATGGGGAGAGAGAGCGGGACAGTGGGATTAGTTTTGGGATTGATACATGGCGATGGGGAGAGAGCGGGGACAGTGGGATTAGTTTTGGATTTTCCAATACAATAATGTAAATAACCTCTCTTTGCTGTAAATGAAGAATTATGTTGTTTTATAAATTCTTTGGAGGTGGTCATCACCGACTGGAACCGTTAATTGAAACCTATCCTTAATTGCCCTTCAGTTACGAGTTAACTACATTGCTCAGAGTCTGGGGTTAGTTGAGGCCAGAGCGGCTGAGGATTGTGAATTCACCACTGAGATGAGCTGCAATAGCAGTGTTTTTCTAAGTCAGTATAAATGCGACAGCTGTAGTGATGGGATTTGGCACTGCCACCCCAGAGCACCAACCTGGGCCTTCTTCCCATAGACATTACCATGACTCTTTCACCTCCCATTGTTTCATTGGAAACTTGTAAGGTTTTAAAATTATTTGATTAATTGACCTTTGGCTTTGTTATTACTCATATTCTCCTCCACCCCCCGAGTGTCTCACTGAGTTCCTGGTATCTGACAGGAAGTGAGTTTGTGTGATTTGGGAAATATCTGGTTCGGGTGAGTATAATGAGGAAGAGGTGACAGGAAGAGCATGGGCTAGAAACCTAAAAGATGACTGAGTGGCCTCTTTCAGTACTGTAGAATGCTACAAGGCAATCATGAACAAAGAACAATACAGCACAGGAACAGGCCTTTCGCCCCTACAAGCCTGCGCTAACACATTTTGCCCTTCCATACTAAAACTGTCTTCACTTACAGGATCCGTATCCCTCTGTTCCCTTCCTGTTCCTGAATCCGTCCAGGTGTTTCTTGAATGCTGGTGTGGTGGCTGCTTCCACCACCTCCTCTGGCGGCGTGTTCCAGGCACTCACGATCTTTTGTGTGAAAAACTTGCTTCACACATATCTTTGAAATTTCCACCCTCGCGCCTTGAATCTGTGATCCCTAGTAATTGACCCCTCCACCCTGGGAAAAAGCCTCATATTTCCCACTCTATCCATACCATTCACAATCTTATAAATTTCTATCAGATCACCCCTCAACTTCCTGCGTTCCAGTGAAAACAAACCCAATCTATTTTTCTTCGCAGCTAAAATCGCCCATTCCTGGCAACATTCTGGTAAACCTTTTCTGTACTCTCTTCAAATCATTTGCATCTTTGTGGTAATGTGGTGACCAGAACCGTATGCAATATTCCAAGTGTGGCTTAACTAAACTTCCATAAAGCTGCAGCATAACTCGTCTTTCCTTACACTCAGTGCCCCTTCCGAGGAGGATAAGCATGCCATATGCCATTTTTACTATCTTATCTACCTGTGCTGCCACCTTCAGTGATGTGTGGACCTGCACACCAAGATCCCTCTGCACATCAACACTCCCAAGGGTTCTGCCATTCACTGTATAATTTCCACATGTACTTGACCTTCCAAAATACATCACCTCACATTTGTCCAGATTCAACTCCATCTGCCATTTTACTGCCCACGTCTCTGTATCCTCTGACAATCCTCCTCACTATCCGCGACTTCTCCAATCACTTTATCGTCCGTTTTGTATTGTACACATGATTGTGTACTTCTTAATAGCGTGGGAAATAAATTTGTGTTTCTGCCTTGTGTGGAGTTAGTGGTGAATTTAATCGTGTTTTTATAAAAATATTTGTGCTTTAGTGTTTGTTAATAGATTCTAAATGTTTAATTTGACAAGGAAAAATGAAAGGTTCTTTCCTGAGCAGATTGTTTTGTTGTCTGTAGGTGTGGTGGCTGTCCTGTTCTGTGGGATCACTCAAGCTCACTACACTTACAATAATCTCTCACCAGAATCGAAGCTGCGCACCAAACAGGTACAGCATTGCTGTTTGCAGAGTCTTTGTTGGAGACTGAGAGCTGAACTCACTCAGCATTTGTATTATCTGAGGATCCATCACTTCCCCTTGAGGGGATCACAGAATCCCTACAGTATAGAAAGAGGCCATTTGGCCCGTATAATCTGTACCAACACTCCCCCCCTCCCCCCCTCCACTCATCCCTGCATTTCCCATGGCCAATCCACCCAGCCTGTACATCTTTGGACTGTGGAAGGACACCCGAGCACACGGAAGACATTTAAGCAAACACTGCAGAATGTGCAAACTCCACACAGACAGTCGCCCGAGGGTGAACTGAACCCAGGTCTCTGGCACTACAAGGCAGCAGTGCTAACCACTGTGCCATCATGCCATTCCCTGACTGTCTGTTCCCTGAAGCTTCTCAATGACTGTCTCTCAGTCTCTTCAGCTTTTCACCGTCTGCTTCTCTGCTACTTCTCAGAGTCAGAATAGTGCCCATATTCTAAACCCCTCCTGGTGCCCCATGTTGAATTAAACTGGATAATTTATTGTCACGTTTATATAATTTAAAATGCATTGAAAAGTGTGTATGCAAGATGCCATTCACATGAACTTAAAATAAAGTAAAAAATAAAGAAAGATAAATTAGAGGGAGTCCAACTTCTCTTCATCGCTGCCAGAGTCGTGCTCCGGGCTACGCCAGCCCATGTCATGACCACCTCCCCCGCCCCCATGGGGCCCACTCCACATTGAGGTGAGAGTCCCACTCCAGGCTTCCCAGGCTTGCTGATTCTGTAGCCACATTGCCTCTGTACATGCCACCGCCGCTCCAGAGCCCCTACCCTCACTGCAGAAGAGGTGGGCAGGGGGGTGGAGTTGATGGATGTTGGGGAGATGGAAGACAGAGAGGCCATGGGAGTTGGAGAGGGTTGGGGGTAGTTAGGGATGGAGGGGGGAGTTGGCGTGTGAGGATAGGGAGTTGGAGAAGGTAGGGAGGGGCAAACTGAAAGGGTGGGGGGAGCATTTGTGCTCCACCATTAGAGCAGAGAAGGCTGAGTGAGGGAACATGATTGAGGTATATAAGATTATGAGGAGTATGGACGGGGTGAGTAGAGAGCAGCTGTTCCCCTTGGTTGAGGGTTCAATCATGAGCGGCCATAGTTTTAGCGTAAGGGGCAGGAGATTCGAGGGGATTTGGGAAAAATCTTTTTCACTCAGTGGGTGGTGGGAATCTGAAGTGTACTGCCTGGGAAGGTAGTGGAGGCCGGAAACCTTACAACCTTTAAACAATATTTGAATGAGCTCTTCGAATATCATAACATTCAAGGATATGGGTCAAGTGCAGTAAATTGGGATTAGCGCGCCTTCAATGGTAATTATGTCAGTGCAGACTCAATGGGCCAAAGCGCCTTTTTTTGCACTGAATGACTCTATTACTCTACCTGCCCTTCATAGCAGGAAGGTCCCTTCTCCTCAGCCTCTCCCTTCACCTGAGGCACAGTGACCCTCAAACTACAACCAGTTGTCTCTCTCTAATGAGTGAGCAACCTTGTTGTCCTCTGGGAATGTCATGACTTTACTTTTTTTGAACCACCTGTCCAAATTCTAAAAGAAATCCTTGTCAGACACTCAGTCCCTGAAATATCTGTGTAGGTTCTCCTCAGTGTCTTCCTGCTGCCTTCCAGAAAGTTTCATCCCACTCAGTCCTGCATTCACCTAACTCCCTGTTTGTTAGCCATGATGGACTCCAGGTCGGACTGGAGGTGAAGTTATAGATTGAACATTTTAGACAAGTTTCCCATATTTCAGTATTCCTGCCTTTTTCTGCAGCTGCTGGGAACATGGTGACAGGAACTGGATGTTATGCTCAGTTCTGTGCTTGAGGTGATTCTTTCACAGAAACCCTGTGTTTGATCATTGAGTACATTAATCTCTTACAAATGACATTTAAAAAATAATGCCTTTTTATGTTTTTCAGTTGTTTGAGCTCCTCAATTTCTTAGCAGAGAATTTCATCTTTTCCTACATGGGGTTGGCACTGTTTACCTTCGAGAGCCATGTCTTCAATCCCATCTTCATCATTACAGCCTTTGTATCCTTTCCTGATCTTTCAATATCTTATAGCTCAACATGGATCCTGGTTGCAATGTTGAGTTGATAAGTAACAAATGCATATGACAGATGTTTTAGAGAGAGAAATTGATAGGTTTCCTAAATTGGCAAAAGGTTGCTAAGTAGATGTAGGTTTGCTCGCTCAGCTGGAAGGTTCATTTTCAGACGTTTCGTCATCATACTAGATAACATCTTCAGTGAGCCTCCGGGCAAAGCACTGCTGATGATTCCTGCTTTTTATTGCTATGCTCGGGTTTGTTTGGGTTGGCGATGTCATTTCCTGTTGTTTTTCTCAGGGGGTTGTAGATGGGGTCTTACTCGATGTGATTGTTGATAGCGTTCCAGTTGGAATGCTATGCTTCTCGGAATTCTCGCACATGTCTCAGTTTGGCTTGTCCTAGGATGGATGTGTTGTCCCAGTCGAAGTGGTGTCCTTCCTCATCCGCATGTAAGGATACTAGTGAGAGAGGGTCATGTCGTTTTGTGGATAGTTGGTTTTCATGTATCCTGGTGGCTAGTTTTCTGCCTGTTTGTCCAATGTAGTGTTTGTTACGGTCCTTGCATGATATTTTGTAAATGACATTAGTTTTGCTCATTATCTGTATCGGGTCTTTCAAGTTAATTAGCTGCTGTTTTAGTATGTTGGTGGGTTTGTGGGCTACCATAATGCCAAGGGGTCTGAGTAATCTGGCAGTCATTTCTGAGATGTCTTTGATGTAGGGGAGAGTGGCTAGGGTTTCGAGATGTGTTTCATCTACTTGTTTGGGTTTGTTGCTAAGAATTCACCGGACTGTGTTCATTGGGTGCCCATTCTTTTTGAATACATGGTATAGGTGATTTTCCTCTGCTCTGTGTAGTTCCTCTGTGCTGCAATGTGTGTTGGCTCGTTGAAATAATGTTCTGATGCAGCTTCGTTTATGGATGTTGGGATGATTGCTTCTGTAGTTCAATATTTGGTCAGAATGTGTTGTTTTCTTTGGAATCATGGTAGCCCACAAACCCACCAACATACTAAAGCAGCAGCTAATGAACTTGAAAGACTCTTTACAAGCAACAAGCAAAACTAACGTTATTTACAAAATACCGTGCAAGGACTGTAACAAACACTACATTGGACATACTGGCAGAAAACTAGCCACCAGGATACATGAACACCAACTAGCCACAAAATGACATGACCCTCTCTCACTAATATCCTTACATATGAATGAGGAAGGACACCACTTCGACTGGGGACAACACATCCATCCTAGGACAAGCCAAATATAGAGACACACAAGAATTCCTAGAAGCATGGCATTCCAACTGGAACTCTATCAACAAACACATCGAGTTAGACCCCATCTACCGTCCCCTGAGAAAAAGAACAGAAAATGACATCACCACAAGAAATGACATCACAGTGAGCAGGTTTGGTCATCTTGTTTGAAAGATGCTATTTTATTGGAGGGAGTTCAGAGAAGGTTCACTAGGATAATGCCTGGTGTGGAGGGATTGTCCCACCCAGCAAAGGCTAAACAGTTGGGACTTTACTCACTAGATTTTAGATGAATGAGTGGTGATCTCATTGAAACATATCGGATTCTTAAGGGGCTTGCAAGGGTAATTACTAAGAGAATGGTTCCCCTCATGCGAGATTCTAGGACCAGAAGACATAGTCTCAGAATGAAGGGATGTCAGTGTGGGATTGAGATGAGGAGGAATTTATTCTCTCAGAGGGTTGTGAGTCTTTGAAATTATTTGCCCCAGAGAGCTGTGGGGGACACAGTCCTTGTGGAGATTTAAGGTTATGAGAGAGAGATTCTTCATCAGTCAGGGAATCAAGGGTTACAAGGAAAGAGCAGGAAAGTGGACATGAGGAATATTAGATCAGCCGTGATCCTATTGAATGATGGAGCAGGCTTGAGGAGCTGAATGGTCTATTCCCATTCCCGTTTCTTATGGTCTTATGCATATAAATGCCAGGCAATGACCATCTCCAACAAAGAGGATCTAGCCATTCCCCTCACCCTTGACATCCAATGGTGTTACCATCGTTGAATCCCTAATTATCAACATCTTTGGGATTACCATTGACAGGAAACTCCACTGGACTCACCACATAGACATAGAGCTACAAGAGCAGGTCAGAGACTAGGAATACTTTTTTAAAATTTACTCATTTTTTGGGATGTGGGTGTCATTGGCTGGGCCAGCATTTATTCCCCATCTCTAGTTGCCCCTTGAGAAGGGAATGGTGAGCTTCCTTCTTGACCTGCTGCAGTCCATATGCTCTAACCACCGCTCCCTGGCATTCAATGGTGTTACCATCACTGAATCCCCCACTGTCAACATCCTGGGGGTTACCATTGACCAGAAACTCAACTGGACTTTCCATATAAATGTAGTGGCTACATGAGCGGGTCAGAGGCTAGGAAACCTGCAGCGAGTAACTCACCTCCTGACTCCCCAAAGCCTGTCCACCATCTACAAGTCACAAGTCAGAAGTGTGATGGAATACTCTCCACTTGCCTGGATAGGGGCAGCTCCAACAATGAACAGAGAAGCTTGACACCATCCAGGAGAAAGCAGCCCACTTGCTTGGCACCACATTCACAAACATCCACTCCCTCCACCACCAGAGTTCAGTAGCAGCAGTGTGAACCCAATGCTCTGCAGAAATTCACTGAAGATCCTCAGACAGCACCTTCCAAACCCACAATCACTTCCATCTAGAAGGACAAGGACAGCAGATACATGGGAACACCACCCCCTGCCAACTCCACTCCAAGCTATCTGCCATCCCGACTTGGAGATGTATCTCTGTTGCTTCAGTGTCACTGGGTCACAACCTGGAAATTAGAAAAGTAGCAATTAGGAGCATGAATAGACCACTCAGCCCTTCAAGCCTGCCCCGCCATTCAGTCTGATTATGACTGATCATCCATCTCAGTCCCCTGTTCCCACTTTGCCCCTCTCCCTCCCCACACCCTTTGATACCTTTAGCCCTAAGTATATCCAACTCCTTCTTGAAATACCCTCCCTCAGTGCATTGTGGGTCTGTCTGTAGCACATTGATTGCAGTGGTTCACGAAGGCAGCTCATCGCCACCTTCTCAAGGGGCAATTAGGGATGGGCAATAAATACTGGCCCAGCCAGCAATGCCCATGTCCCTAGAATGAGTTCATAAAACAGTGAAGTGCCCAAGCAGTGTGATGTGAGGTAAGATGATGTTGAACTGTGATAATCTGATCTTAGCTCAGCTCTGAAAATACACAGGAAGAACTGTTTGATGTAAATTGTTTGATATGTAGTTTTGCTTCTCTGAATTATATGATGAATTAAATTTTAGTGAAAATGTAATAGCTATGTTTCCTATTGTTCAGGTTGAATTTTAATTGGGGTAATTTCCACAGCATAGAGAACAGTGAGAAACTGAGCTGGATCTGTAAATGCAGCTTTTGAGATATTGAACCTAAATGTCAGTTGATTGTTGGAAATGAAAACCTATTTGTTACTGCATGGGAATTCCAGCTGTAATTTCCTTTATTACAATCTCTAGCTCGCTGTATTCCTCGGCAGAGCTGCTAACATTTATCCACTCTCCTTTCTCCTGAATCTTGGCCGAAGGAATAAGATTGGGTCCAATCTGCAGCACATGATGATGTTTGCTGGTACATCTGTTAATCTGGCAATTTGATCATTAACCCACATCGAGACAGATTGCACTCAATTCTTACACAACCCTGTGCTCCAGTGTGTGCATACCTGACAGGATATCATCATACAGACTCTCATAGCACCGACACAGCTAGAACAAAGAACATTACAGCACAGGAACAGGCCCTTTGGCCCTGCAAGCCTGTGCCGATCCAGATCCTCTATCTAAACCTGTGGCCTATTTTCAAAGGATCTGTATCCCTCTGCGTCCTGCCCATTCATGTATCTGTCTAGATACATCTTAACTGAAGCTATCGTTCCCACCCTTACCACCTCCGCTAGCAACGCATTCCAGGCACCACCACCCTCTGTGAAAAGAACTTTCCATGTATAACTCCCTTACACCTTTCCCCTCTCACCTTGAATTCGTGATTGAGTCCCCCATTCTGGGGAAAAAGCATCCTGCTATCCACCTGGTCTATATCTCTCATGATTTTGTAGACCTCAATCAGGTCTCCCCTCAACCTCTGTCTTTCTAATGAAAATAATCCTAATCTACTCAATATCTCCTCATAGCTAGCACCCTCCATACCAGTTAACATCCTGGTGAACCTCCTCTGCACCCTCTCCAAAGCATCCACATCCTTTTGGTAATGTGGCGACCAAAACTGTGTGCAGTATTCCAAATATGGCTGAACCAAAGTCTTATACAACTGTAACGTGACCTGGATTAGGAGTGCTGGAAGAGCACAGCAGTTCAGGCAGCATCCAAGGAGCAGCAAAATCGACGTTTCGGGCAAAGGCCCTTCATCAGGTTTCCAGCATCTGCAGTCATTGTTTTTACCTCTGTAACATAACCTGTCGACTCTTGTACTCCGTATCCTGTCTGATGAAGGAAAGTATGCCGTATGCCTTCTTGGCCACTCTATTGACCTGCGTTGCCACATTCAGGGAACAATGGACCTGAACGCCCAGATCTCTGTACATCAATTTTCCCCAGGACTTTTCCATCGCTCTTGAATTGGATCTTCCAAAATGTATCACCTTGCGTTTACCCGGATTGAACTGCATCTGCCATTTCTCTGCCCAACTCTCCAATCTGTCTATATTCTGCTGTATTCTCTGACAGTCCTCTTCACTATGTGTTACTCCACCAATCTTAGTGTCATCTGCAAACTTGTTAATCAGATCACCTATATCTTCCTCCAAATCATTTATGTATATCACAAACAACAGTGGTCCCAACACGGATCCCTATGGAACACCACTGGTCACAGGTCTCCATTTTGAGAAACTCCCTTCCATTATTACTCTCGTCTCCTGTTGCTCAGCCAGTTCTCTGTCCATCTCGCTAGTACACCCTGGACCTCATGCGACTTCACCTTCATCAGCCTACCATGGGGAATCTTATCAAATGCCTGACTAAAGACATGTATATGACATCTACAACCCTTCCCTCATCAATCAACTTTGTCAATTTCTCAAAGGATTCTGTTAAGTTGGTAAGACATGACCTTCCCTGCACAAAACCATGTTGCCTCTCACTGAAAAGCCTATTTATTTCCAAATGTAAATAGATCCTATCAGTATCTTCTCTAGCAGCTTCCCCATCGCTGATGTCAGGTTCACCGGTCTATAATTACCTGGATTATTCCTGCTACCCTTCTTAAACAAAGGGACAACATTAGCAATTCCCCAGGCCTCCAGGACCTCAACAGTGTTCAAGGATGCTGCAAAGATATCTGTTAAGGCCCCAGCTATTTCCTCTCGCACTTCCCTCAGTAACCTGGAATAGATCCCATCCGGTCCCAGGGATGTGTCCACCTTAATGCCTTTTAGAATACCCAACACTTAAACTGTAATTAATTGTGACATAAGTATCCAATATAAATATGAATATGTATGGAAATACATATAAAAGTAAGTATAGATTGTGTGAAGATTCCAAATAATGACTAATTTCTATCTGCATGTCCTGTGCTGTTTATAATGCTTCAGCCTGCACATCATTTCAGCTGAAATCCACCCTTCCTTCTTGCATCTCTAGAGGACATACTTTTTAAAAGCTTTTTGAAATCTTTTCACTCTAGAGGCTGAACCGTTTGCAATCTGATCTGTTTCCCTCTCTATGTCTCAGTTACATGGAGGTTTGATATGTATCTGTGTGCCAGTAATTGCTACAGTGAATTCTGACAGTGAATGAAATCTACCTCTTTATCCTAAATCTCTGCTGAGGTCAGTTCCAAATCATTCACAGTCATCCAGTCCCTCAAACATTGGTCCAATTCTCACTCACTATCCTTCCCACACTATCAGTGTAACTGTTGACCAATCAGGCTAGAGTTTCTATTCTTGATGTGATGTGGAGGTGCTGGTGTCAGACCAGGGTGAACAAAGTTAAAAATCACACAACACCAGGTTATAGTCCAACAGGTTTATTTGGAAGCACTAGCTTTCGGAGCGCTGCTCCTTCATCAGGTAGCTGTGGAGCAGGATCATAAGACACAATTTATAGCAAAAGATCTCTGTCATGTAACTTGAACTAACCTAGATTACTATTAAGTCTTTCATCTTTTAGAATGGTTTGCAGGTTTTGATTCATTAATAAGTAAATCCCAGAACTTCAGAGTACCCTCCACATCTTCATCCCACATACTTCTCGCGTAGGTGACTTCTACTGCCTTCCGAAGATACACAAAGACAAGACACCGGGTCATCCCATTGTGTCAGGCATTGGGGCCTCTCTGGCTATGTTGAAGGTATCTTGAAACCCATTGTTCAGGGGACCCCCAGCTTCTGTCGCAACACTACGTATTTCTTACAGAAACTCAGCACCCACGGACCCATCAAACCGGGAACATTCCTCATCACAATGGACATTTCAGCACTCTACATCATCCCTCACAATGACAGCATCGCGGCAACAGCCTCAGTACTCAACACCAACAACTGCCAATCTCCGAACACCGTCCTACAACTCATCCACTTCATCCTCGACTAGAACATTTTCACCTTGGTAACCAGTTCTTCATCCAGACACACGGAACAGCCACGTGGACCAAATTTGCACCCCAATATGCAAATATTTTCATGTACAGGTTCAAACAAAACTTATTTTCTGCACAGGATCTCCAACCAATGCTATACACCAGGTATATTGAGGACATTTTCTTCCTCTGGACCCATGGTAAGGAGTCACTGAAACAACTATACAGTAATATCAACAAGTTTCATCTCACCAGACTCTTTAATATCTCTCTCATTCTCGAACACATGCATCTCCATCAATACCTCACTTTACGGCAAACCCACAGATAACCTCATGATGCTGCACTTCTTGATTCCACCCTAAACATATTAAAGCAGCCATCCCATACGGACAAGCCCTAAGCATTCACAGGACCTGTTCAGATGAGAAGGAACACAACGGACATCTGAAGATGCTGAAGGATGCTCTCATAAGAACGGTACGATGCTCAACTCATCGATCACCAGTTACGTTATGCCACAGCAGGAAACCATAATGACCTACACAGGAGACAGACACGGGATGCAATGGATAGGGTACCCTTCGTTGTCCAGTATTTCCTAGGAGCGTAGAAACTACACCATGTTCTTCGCAGCCTGCAACACATTATCGATGAGGATGAGCACCTCGCCAAGACCTTCCCCTTGCCTCCACTTCTCTCCATTAAATAACTGCCAAACTTTAAATAGACTATTGTTCACAGCAAACTGTCCAGCCTCAGGACAACACCGATCACTACACCATACAACCCTGTTATGGCAACCACTGCAAGACGTGTCAGAGTGTCGACACAGATACCTCCATTACACATGTGGACACCTCCCACCATGTACGTGGCAGGTACTCATGTGACTCGGCCAACATTGTCGATCTCATTACTGCAGGCAAGGATGGCCCGAGGTATGGTGCGTTAGCAAGACCAAGCAGACACTATGACAAGGGTGTTCCCTCCCAGTCGGGGAACACCTCAGCAGTCAGGGGCATTCAGCCTCAGACTATCCTCCAAGGCGGACTTCGGGATAGTCTGATAGCCAAGTTCAGCACCCATGGGGATGGCCTCAACCAGGATCTTGGGTTCATATGACACAACAGGTGATCTCTCTCTCTCTCTCTCACTCTCACTCTCACTCACACTCTCTCTCTCACACTCTCTCTCACACTCTCTCTCACACTCTCTCTCACACCTTCTCTCACACCTTCTCTCACACCCTCTCTCTCACACTCTCTCTCACACTCTCTCTCACACTCTCTCTCACACTCTCTCTCACACTCTCTTTCTCACTCTCTCACTCTCTCTCTTGCTCCCTCACTGCATCACATGCATGTGCACATACATACATAAGTCTATGGGGTGTAATTGTATTTGCAGACACGTTCCATTTTGTTCAAAAAGCACACAACCTGTACACAGTCAGTCCATGTGACATTTTATAAATTCCTACTTTAGAAATAGAACCAGTCAGACTCAAGGTGGGACACAGACAGACTCTAACCTCATACCTTTAATGCAGTGTCTGAGCTGAAATGTCACCTTTTTTTAATAAAGCCTAAGTTATCTCGGGATTATGACTTGAAAGAAGTTCTGGGATTTACCTATTAATGAATTGAAACCTGCAACCCCATTCGAAGTGATTAAAGACTTAACAGCAATTTAGATACATCGCATCAGTTGTTTGAGGCTGATCTTTTACAATACATTCTGTGCCCTATGATCCTGCTCCACTAGCTACCTGACAAGGGAGCAGCGCTCCGAAAGCTAGTGCTTCCAAATGAACCTGTTGGACTATATCCGGGTGTTGTGTGATTTTATCTTTGCCCACCCCAGTCCAACACCAGTACCTTTACATCAGAGCTCGTTTAAGATAGAATCTCACAAACTATTCATATTTGTTCACTCATCCCTATGTGTTCACTGATGAAGACTTGACTCCTGGTCCAGTAAGGTCTTCATGACTGGGATCACTACAGTACGAGTACTATAGATGGGTCACTTTTTGTCCAGTGTGTGCAGGAGGGCTTCCTGACACACTATGTAGACAGGCCAACAAGGGGTGAAGCCACTTTAGATTTCGTACTGGGTAACGAGCCTGGCCAGATGTTAGATTTGGAAGTAGGTGAGCACTTTGGAGACAGTGATCACAATTCTGTCAGGTTTACTTTAGTGATGGAAAGGGATAGGTGTACTTCACCAAGCAAGAGTTACAGCTGGGGGAAGGGAAATTACGATGCAATTAGGAAAGATTTAGGAAGCGTAGAATGGGGAAGGAAACTGCAGGGGATGAGCACATTAAAAATGTGGAGCTTATTCAAGGAAAAGCTCCTGTGTGTCCTAGATAAGTATGTATCTGTCAGGCAGGGAGGAAGATATAGAATGCGTGAGCCGTG